>NC_052146.1:288190180-288417924 GCF_902713615.1 Scyliorhinus canicula | reverse complement strand
CCAATGCTCAAGCTCTCACGCAGCGCACTCACACCAGTGCGTTCACACCCAGCGCGCTCACACCCAGCGAACTCACACCCCAGCACGCTCGCACCCACCACGCTCGCACCCAGCACGCTCGCACCCAGCACGCTCGCACCGAGCGCATTCTGACCAGCGCGCTCACACCAGCGCGCTCACACCAGTGCGCTCACACCAGCGTGCTCACACCAGCGCGCTCACACCATAGCGTTCACACCCAGCGCGCTCACACCCAGCGCGCTCACACCCAGCGCGCTGACACCCAGCGCGCTGACAGCCAGCTCGCTCACACCCAGCACGCTCACACCAGCACGCTCACACCCAGTGCGCTCACACCAACACGCTCACACCAGTGTGCTCACACACAGCGCGCTCACACCCAGCACGGTCACACCCAGCACGGTCACACCCAGCACGGTCACATCCAGCACGGTCACATCCAGCACGCTCACATCCAGCACGGTCACACCAGCACGCTCACAGTCAGCACGCTCACACACAGCTCGCTCACACCCAGCGCGCTCACACACAGCTCGCTCACACCCAGCACGGTCACACCCAGCGCGCTCACACCCAGCACGGTCACAGTCAGCACGGTCACACCCAGCACGGTCACATCCAGCACGCTCACAGTCAGCACGCTCACACCCAGCACGCTCACACCCAGCGCGCTCACACCCAGCGCGCTCACACCCAGCGCGCTCACACCCAGCGCGCTCACACCCAGCACGGTCACATCCAGCACGCTCACAGTCAGCACGCTCACACCCAGCGCGCTCACACCCAGCGCGCTCACACCCAGCGCGCTCACACCCAGCTCGCTCACACCCAGCACGCTCACAGTCAGCACGCTCACACCCAGCGCGCTCACACCCAGCTCGCTCACACCCAGCACGCTCACACCAGTATGCTCACACCCAGCACGGTCACATCCAGCACGCTCACAGTCAGCACGCTCACACCCAGCACGCTCACAGTCAGCACGCTCACACCCAGCACGCTCACACCCAGCGCGCTCACACCCAGCACGCTCACACCAGTATGCTCACACCCAGCGCGCTCACACCCAGCTCGCTCACACCTAGAGCGCTCACACCCAGCGCGCTCACACCCAGCTCGCTCACACCCAGCACAGTCACACCCAGCACGGTCACACCCAGCACGGTCACACCCAGCACGGTCACATCCAGCACGCTCACAGTCAGCACGCTCACAGTCAGCACGCTCACAGTCAGCACGCTCACAGTCAGCGCGCTCACACCCAGCGCGCTCACACCCAGCTCGCTCACACCCAGCACGCTCACACCCAGCACGCTCACACCCAGCACGGTCACACCCAGCACGGTCACACCCAGCACGGTCACAGTCAGCACGCTCACAGTCAGCACGCACACACCCAGCACGCACACACCCAGCACGCACACACCCAGCGCGCTCACACCCAGCGCGCTCACACCCAGCGCGCACACACCCAGCGCGCTCACACCCAGCGCGCTCACACCCAGCGCGCTCACACCCAGCTCGCTCACACCCAGCACGCTCACACCCAGCACGCTCACACCCAGCACGCTCACACCCAGCACGGTCACACCCAGCACGGTCACACCCAGCACGGACACACCCAGCACGCTCACACCCAGCGCGCTCACACCCAGCGCGCTCACACCCAGCACGCTCACACCAGTATGCTCACACCCAGCGCGCTCACACCCAGCTCGCTCACACCTAGAGCGCTCACACCCAGCGCGCTCACACCCAGCTCGCTCACACCCAGCACGGTCACATCCAGCACGGTCACACCCAGCACGGTCACACCCAGCACGGTCACATCCAGCACGCTCACAGTCAGCACGCTCACAGTCAGCACGCTCACACCCAGCGCGCTCACACCCAGCTCGCTCACACCCAGCACGCTCACACCCAGCACGCTCACACCCAGCACGGTCACACCCAGCACGGTCACACCCAGCACGGTCACACCCAGCACGCTCACAGTCAGCACGGTCACAGTCAGCACGCTCACAGTCAGCACGCTCACACCCAGCACGCTCACACCCAGCACGGTCACACCCAGCGCGCTCACACCCAGCGCGCTCACACCCAGCTCGCTCACACCCAGCACGGTCACACCCAGCACGGTCACAGTCAGCACGCTCACACCCAGCTCGCTCACACCCAGCACGCTCACACCCAGCACGGTCACACCCAGCACGGTCACACCCAGCACGCCCACACCCAGCACGGTCACACCCAGCACGGTCACATCCAGCAGTCACACCCAGCACACTCACACCCAGCTCGCTCACACCCAGCACGGTCACAGTCAGCACGGTCACACCCAGCACCGTCACACCCAGCACGCTCACAGTCAGCACGCTCACACCCAGCACGCTCACACCCAGCACGCACACACCCAGCACGCTCACAGTCAGCACGCTCACACCCAGCACGGTCACACCCAGCACGCTCACACCCAGCACGCTCACAGTCAGCACGCTCACACCCAGCACGCTCACACCCAGCACGGTCACACCCAGCGCGCTCACACCCAGCGCGCTCACACCCAGCTCGCTCACACCCAGCACGGTCACACCCAGCACGGTCACAGTCAGCACGCTCACAGTCAGCACTCTCACACCCAGCACGGTCACACCCAGCGCGCTCACACCCAGCTCGCTCACACCCAGCACGCTCACACCCAGCTCGCTCACACCCAGCACGGTCACAGTCAGCACGCTCACAGTCAGCACGCTCACACCCAGCACGCTCACACCCAGCACGGTCACACCCAGCGCGCTCACACCCAGCACGGTCACAGTCAGCACGCTCACAGTCAGCACGCTCACACCCAGCACGCTCACACCCAGCACGGTCACACCCAGCGCGCTCACACCCAGCGCGCTCACACCCAGCTCGCTCACACCCAGCACGGTCACACCCAGCACGGTCACATCCAGCACGCTCACACCCAGCACGGTCACACCCAGCACGCTCACACCTAGAGCGCTCACACCCAGCGCGCTCACACCCAGCTCGCTCACACCCAGCACGGTCACACCCAGCACGGTCACACCCAGCACGGTCACACCCAGCACGCTCACACCCAGCACGCTCACAGTCAGCACGGTCACATCCAGCACGGTCACATCCAGCGCCCTCACACCCAGCACGCTCACAGTCAGCACGCTCACACCCAGCACGGTCACACCCAGCGCGCTCACACCCAGCTCGCTCACACCCAGCACGGTCACGCCCAGCACGGTCACACCCAGCACGGTCACACCCAGCACGGTCACACCCAGCACGGTCACATCCAGCACGCTCACAGTCAGCACGGTCACAGTCAGCACGCTCACACCCAGCACGCTCACACCCAGCGCGCTCACACCCAGCTCGCTCACACCCAGCACGGTCACGCCCAGCACGGTCACACCCAGCACGCTCACACCCAGCGCGCTCACACCCAGCTCGCTCACACCCAGCACGCTCACACCCAGCACGCTCACACCCAGCTCGCTCACACCCAGCACGGTCACGCCCAGCACGGTCACACCCAGCACGGTCACACCCAGCACGCTCACACCCAGCACGGTCACACCCAGCACGGTCACAGTCAGCACGGTCACACCCAGCACGCTCACACCCAGCACGCTCACACCCAGCGCGCTCACACCCAGCACGCTCACACCTAGAGCGCTCACACCCAGCGCGCTCACACCCAGCTCGCTCACACCCAGCACGGTCACACCCAGCACGGTCACACCCAGCACGGTCACACCCAGCTCGCTCACACCCAGCACGGTCACACCCAGCACGGTCACACCCAGCACGGTCACATCCAGCACGCTCACAGTCAGCACGGTCACAGTCAGCACGCTCACACCCAGCACGCTCACACCCAGCACGCTCACACCCAGCACGCTCACACCCAGCACGCTCACACCTAGAGCGCTCACACCCAGCGCGCTCACACCCAGCTCGCTCACACCCAGCACGGTCACACCCAGCACGGTCACACCCAGCTCGCTCACACCCAGCACGGTCACGCCCAGCACGGTCACACCCAGCACGGTCACACCCAGCACAGTCACACCCAGCACGCTCACACCCAGCACGCTCACACCCAGCACGGTCACACCCAGCACGCTCACAGTCAGCACGCTCACAGTCAGCACGGTCACAGTCAGCACGCTCACACCCAGCACGCTCACACCCAGCGCGCTCACACCCAGCTCGCTCACACCCAGCACGGTCACACCCAGCACGGTCACACCCAGCACGCTCACACCAGTGCGCTCACACCCAGCTCGTCACACCCAGCACGGTCACGCCAGCACGGTCACACCCAGCACGGTCACACCCAGCACGGTCACACCCAGCACGGTCACACCCAGCACGCTCACACCCAGTATGCTCAGCACGGTCACACCCAGCACAGCAACACCCAGCACGCTCACAGTCAGCACGCTCACATCCAGCACGGTCACACCCAGCACGCTCACAGTCAGCACGCTCACACCCAGCACGGTCACACCCAGCACGCTCACAGTCAGCACGCTCACACCCAGCGCGCTCACACCCAGCTCGCTCACACCCAGCACGCTCACACCAGTATGCTCACACCCAGCACGGTCACATCCAGCACGGTCACACCCAGCACGCTCACAGTCAGCACGCTCACACCCAGCACGCTCACACCCAGCACGCTCACAGTCAGCACGCTCACACCCAGCACGCTCACAGTCAGCACGCTCACACCCAGCACGCTCACACCCAGCGCGCTCACACCCAGCGCGCTCACACCCAGCGCGCTCACACCCAGCACGCTCACACCAGTATGCTCACACCCAGCGCGCTCACACCCAGCTCGCTCACACCTAGAGAGCTCACACCCAGCGCGCTCACACCCAGCTCGCTCACACCCAGCACAGTCACATCCAGCACGGTCACACCCAGCACGGTCACACCCAGCACGCTCACACCCAGCGCGCTCACACCCAGCGCGCTCACACCCAGCGCGCTCACACCCAGCACGCTCACACCAGTATGCTCACACCCAGCGCGCTCACACCCAGCTCGCTCACACCTAGAGAGCTCACACCCAGCGCGCTCACACCCAGCTCGCTCACACCCAGCACAGTCACATCCAGCACGGTCACACCCAGCACGGTCACACCCAGCACGGTCACACCCAGCACGCTCACAGTCAGCACGCTCACAGTCAGCACGCTCACAGTCAGCTCGCTCACACCCAGCACGCTCACACCAGTATGCTCACACCCAGCACGCTCACACCAGTATGCTCACACCCAGCGCGCTCACACCCAGCTCGCTCACACCTAGAGAGCTCACACCCAGCGCGCTCACACCCAGCTCGCTCACACCCAGCACAGTCACATCCAGCACGGTCACACCCAGCACGGTCACACCCAGCACGCTCACAGTCAGCACGCTCACAGTCAGCACGCTCACAGTCAGCACGCTCACAGTCAGCACGCACACACCCAGCGCGCTCACACCCAGCGCACTCACACCAGTGCGCTCACACCCAGCACAGTCACACCCAGCTCGCTCACACCCAGCACGCTCACACCAGTATGCTCACACCCAGCATGGTCACATCCAGCACGCTCACAGTCAGCACGCTCACAGTCAGCACGCTCACAGTCAGCGCACTCACACCAGTGCGCTCACACCCAGCACAGTCACACCCAGCACAGTCACACCCAGCACGGTCACATCCAGCACGGTCACACCCAGCACGCTCACAGTCAGCACGCTCACAGTCAGCACGCTCACAGTCAGCACAGTCACACCCAGCACGCTCACACCCAGCACGCTCACAGTCAGCACGGTCACACCCAGCACGCTCACACCCAGCGCGCTCACACCCAGCGCGCTCACACCCAGCACGCTCACACCTAGAGCGCTCACACCCAGCGCGCTCACACCCAGCGCGCTCACACCCAGCTCGCTCACACCCAGCACGGTCACACCCAGCACGGTCACACCCAGCACGGTCACACCCAGCACGGTCACACCCAGCACGGTCACATCCAGCACGCTCACAGTCAGCACGCTCACAGTCAGCACGCTCACAGTCAGCACGCACACACCCAGCGCGCTCACACCCAGCGCGCTCACACCCAGCGCGCTCACACCCAGCACGGTCACATCCAGCACTCACACCCAGCACGCTCACAGTCAGCACGCTCACAGTCAGCACGCTCACACCCAGCACGCTTACAGTCAGCACGCTCACACCCAGCGCGCTCACACCCAGCTCGCTCACACCCAGCACGGTCACACCCAGCACGGTCACACCCAGCACGGTCACACCCAGCACGGTCACACCCAGCACGGTCACATCCAGCACGCTCACAGTCAGCACGCTCACAGTCAGCACGCTCACACCCAGCACGGTCACATCCAGCACGCTCACACCCAGCACGCTCACACCCAGCACGCTCACACCCAGCACGCTCACACCCAGCACGGTCACACCCAGCACGCTCACAGTCAGCACGCTCACAGTCAGCACGCTCACACCCAGCACGCTCACAGTCAGCACGCCCACACCCAGCGCGCTCACACCCAGCACGCTCACACCCAGCACGCTCACACCCAGCACGGTCACATCCAGCACGCTCACACCCAGCACGCTCACACCCAGCACGCACACACCCAGCGCGCTCACACCCAGCACGCTCACACCCAGCACGGTCACACCCAGCACGTTCACAGTCAGCACGCTCACACCCAGCGCGCCCACACCCAGCACGGTCACACCCAGCACGGTCACACCCAGCACGGTCACAGTCAGCACGCTCACACCCAGCACGCTCACACCCAGCACGCTCACACCCAGCACACATACACCCAGCGCGCTCACACCCAGCACGCTCACACCCAGCACGCCCACACCCAGCACGCTCACACCCAGCACGCTCACACCCAGCACGCTCACACCCAGCACGCTCACACCAGCACGCTCACACCCAGCACGCCCACACCCAGCACGCTCACACCCAGCACACATACACCCAGCGCGCTCACACCCAGCACGCTCACACCAGTGCGCTCACACCCAGCGCACTCACACCCAGCACGCTCATAGCCAGCACGCACACACCCAGCACGCTCACACCCAGCACGCTCACACCCAGCACGCATACACCCAGCACGCTCACACCCAGCACGCTCACACCAATGCGCTCTCACCCAGCACGCTCACACCAGTGCGTTCACACCCAGCGCGCTCACACCCAGCGAACTCACACCCAGCACGCTCGCACCCAGCACGCTCGCACCCAGCGCGCTCACACCCAGCGCGCTCACACCCAGCGCCCTCACACCCAGCGCCCTCACACCCAGCGCCCTCACACCCAGCGCCCTCACACCCAGCGCCCTCACACCCAGCGCCCTCACACCCAGCGCCCTCACACCCAGCGCCCTCACACCCAGCGCCCTCACACCCAGCGCGCTCACACCCAGCGCGCTCACACCCAGCGCCCTCACACCCAGCGCCCTCACACCCAGCGCCCTCACACCCAGCGCCCTCACACCCAGCGCCCTCACACCCAGCTGTGAACATGTCAGAGGCTACAAATCTGTCAGGTGTGCACATTTGACATTTCCATTGACCCTAGCTCCAGATAGTGACCCCCCCCCCCCCCACCCACCTCTCGTGCCCACTCAGTGATCCTCAATCTTCTTGGTCTTGCGTGGTCCTCTGCACATCAGAGGTAGTGGAACTCCGTTGCTTTCTGCGCCCTGTGGCCTTTGATGTCCTTGGGGATGTCCTCTGGAGGGCCTGGAGTCAGGGGGCCCCAACCAATTGATGAGTGTCGCTGACGTTGCCGTGCAACCCTGTACTACTCTCTGCCCTCGAGATGCTCCCGTGTCAGGATGGGGGTAAAATCGGAGGAACTGGAGAACGCCGCTGTCTCCCTGGTTAGCCTCCAGCGTTCCGCCTCCTTGACATTGCCCGTAGGGCCCTGGGAGACTCCATGGGTTGGAGAGACAGCTGAAGAGAGCTCCAGGGGCATTATCCCTCTCCGCTGGTCCTGGCGCCTCCCCATGATGCTGACGCCCTCGACGATGCTACTCGTCCACGCTCCGGAGTGCCTCGGAAATGTCCACCTGCATCTCGGATATGTCCCTCAGTGACTGGGACATGTTGTCAAGGCCCTCAGGCACTGTCATCACAGACTGAGCCATGGATTGGACACCGCCACTGCAGAGACTGACATCACGCTGCAGGCTTTCCATTGCAGTCGCCACCCTACCAGTATTGGCCTCAGTGCCATGCTTTGCCAGTACCATCTGCTGTGCCGCTAGCCTTTGGGACTCCTTCAATTGGCTGTGCACATGTCTGCGTGTTGCAGGCATCCCCATCTGAATGTCACGACCGTGAGCTGGCATCTGCATCAGCTCTGGGAGACGCTGGTCCAGAGGCTCGGCATCTGACTGGGAGCCAACAAAGTCCTGGATCCAGTACACCTCTGGCTGCTGCCTCCCTTGGATGTTCCTGCCTCCGCCTAATGTGCATCACCAACTGTGTGGTGCTGGCCTGATTGTGCTTTCAGAGGCCTGTCCACACCGAGGTGTGTGTCTCTGCATGATGGAAGGTGGGGTTAACAGCTGTGACGCCTCAGGGATGGTCTCCTCAAAGCTCTCCTCAGAGGTGATCTCTTGAGTGGCGGGGGGCGGGGGTGGAATGACTCCGGATGGTACAGCCCCATCAGGTGGAGATCCTGCGATAGAATGGGCATGTGGTCAGTCTGACATGAACAGCTCACTGAGACAGGTCACCTGGTTGGAGGGCCCGTGGATCCTCACCTCTGCGGCGCAGGACAGCTCCACGGGTCAACTCTGCGATCTCCAGCGCCCCTTCCTCATAGGGTATGACACTCTGATCTTGGTACTCTTCAGCCCATTTTGGCTCTTTCACACCTATCATGGGCCAAAGCGAGGAGCAGGTCTGTGCTACCATGCTGGTATGTTGACTAAAAGCAGCTCCATCTTGTTAACAGCGCGACGCTGATGCGAGGGTCTGGCGAACCAGGCGTTGAGACGACCAGTGATGGTGAGAAGCTCGCGGGGGGTCATTTCTGGCACTAAGTGACATTAAATACGATCTCGCCAACACGGCCGTCAGAAAACACACCGCCAATTGCGATGTGAGAGGAAGCCCGGTGCCTGGCTGCATTGTCCTGCCGATGTTTTATGGCATTACCGCAGGGGAACCAGAGGAGGCTGGCACGTGGTTAACATGAGACTCGCACACTGAAGGACAGAAAGTCTGCAGCCTGGCAGGAAGAGGTCACTTCATGACCTTTACCGACTTTTGGTCCCACCGCCACCTTTCACATATTGGTCTCAGGAAGCAGCAATAACAGGTGCCAGGAAAAAGAGCCCTCCATTTCTACCACTATATGCATACAATTCTGGGAGGGTTCACGGAGGGATAACCCATTCTCGGATTCCTGCGACTCACTACATGCCATCAGTTAACTTGATATAGCATGGTAGCGCAGTGCTTAGCACAGTTGCTTCACAGCTCCAGTGTCCCAGGTTCGATTCCCGGCTTGGGTCACTGTCTGTGCGGAGTCTGCACGTTCTCCCCGTGTCTGCGTGGGTTTCCTCTGGGTGACAGGCATCAGACTCCTCAAAATATGTATTCAACCGGCCTGAAGCACATTCATCGAGGAATTCACACCAAGCAGAGCAGGAGTCAGGTCAAGAAGTTGAGAAACGCAGGTCAAAAGTTTTTTAAAGTCTTATTTACCGTTTGAAAACAGTGGGGGATGGAATAACTCAGATCGTTTCAGGGAACCAAATTCATTAACACAAAAGCCCACAACAAAACAGTTTTTGTCTTGTCCAGAATGAGGTAGTTTGGTCGTCCATGCTACTTTGACAAACTTATTTTTATATCCTGCCTTAACTCCACACTCAGCTCCACCCCCATGACGGTAGTAATCCCTTTTGAGAAGATGACTTCCTTTAACTGTGGCCACAAGCACATTTCACAGCTCATTACTCAGCGTCGAGCAGTAAGCTCTGACACTGGCCAGTCAAAGAATAGAGTCGTGTTCATCACAAGGCAAGCAGCTGATCAGAACATTCTGCCAGGCATTTCATTCCATTACTAATCATCTCACACATCAGCATTCAAAGTATTTCTTGTTGAGGAGGCTGGAGGTAAATTTCATGAAGGAAGAAACACAGCCAGAATTGGGTACGGTGGGGATTGGGCGGGAAAATGGACTGGACTGAGAAAGAAGATCAGCTGACATTTTATGGAACGGTAAACCAGGCTCAAGGGGCCATTTGGCTTACACCTGTTCCTGATTCTTCTGGTCAACAGGCAAAGGTAAAAGGATATTGGATGAGGGCAGCACGGTGGTGCAATGGTTAGCATTGCTGCCTCAGGTCCCAGGTTCGATCCGGCTCTGGGTCACTCTCCGTGTGGAGATTGCACATTCTCCCCATGTTTGCGTGGGTCTCACCCCCGCAACCCAAAGATGTGCAGGGTAGGTGGATTGGCCATGCTAAATTGCCCCTTAATTACAAAAAAATTGAATTGGGTACTCTAAATTTATATTTAAAAAAAGGATATTGGATGGTAATTTACTGGCAGTTTTGCATTTTTACGCTATAATTTGCTTCATCCAGGGCAGCACGGCACCGAGGTCCCAGGTTCGATCCCGGCCCTGGGCCACTGTCCGTGTGGAGTTTGCACATTCTACCCGTGTCTGCGTGGGTTTCGCCCCCACAACCCAAAGATGTGCAGAGTAGGTGGATTGGCCACGCTAAGTTGCCCCTTAATTGGAAAAAATGAATTGGGTACTCTAAATTTATTTTAAAATAAAATAAATAATTTACTTCATCCGTTTGACAAAAACATACCTGAAAACCAAGCAGAGAGAGCAATATGTGGACAAGAATTCAAAAATAAGAGGGTCATATTGGAAAGGAGTGTTAAATTGGACAGTTGTTTATGCCACGGGCTGGGAATGTCACATTGATTGATTGAGGGGGACACGGATCCAAATGAGATGTTTTCTGGTTTGTTATATTAAACGTTGGGGCAATTTTCCCAAGTGTTTTTCACTGAAGTCTCTCTGTCGCCACTGAAACCAAACAGAGGTTCAATGTGATCGTCCACTCCCGCATTCTGTCTGGCAATTCTGAACTCAAGTTCAGCTAATAGGTCCTATTTCAGAACTAGTAGCATCACAGCCCACAAGCAGCCAACCACAAAGACAAATGTTCCACACGCTGTTAATAATACATCGAGTACTCAACCACATTTGCATAAACAAAGGCCGAACAGAGCATTTCGTTCACGATCTTCAGAGTTGTAGCCGAATAACGTCCGGTGGCGGCATGTAGGAGGAGGCTGCACGTTGGATGGCTCCTGCTCGAGGCTTGATTCTTTAGACTTTAATGCCCGGTCCCAGGGGCAATTTTTGGTTAAATAAGAGCAGGAAGACATGAGGAAGAAGGATGTCCAAAACACAAAGGAAAGCTGCCGTGAAGAAGGGGGCGAATGAAGGTTCGGCGCTGAGTGGAAGGGCCGGCTCGGCAATTAGAAGGAAGGCGGAGGCTGGGTCGCTGGGGAGGGCCGCACTGTTCACGGCAGAAAGGATGACCGAGGTGATGGTTGTCGAACTTGAAAACAGTTTGCAAAGCACATGGAGGTGATGAGGAAGGAGATGATGGCAGCATTGAAGGGGCCGGTGGAGGAGGCGATTGCCCCGGTGAAGGGCGGTGGTGTCGAGGACATCGGCCGAGGTGCAGGAGCAGGGTGAGAAACTGAAGGGAGTAGGAGAGGCCTTGTTGCCACACAGTGATCAACTCACCACGAATGGAGAGGAGCTACAGAGGGTGGTGGGGGGCCAACAAGAGTCCACGAGCCAAAATGGAGGACCTGGAAAACAGACCTTGGTGGCAAAATCTGAGGATCGTGGGCCTGCCAGAAGGGGTAGAGGGTCCGAGGCTGACGGAGTATTTTGCCAAGATATTGGCGGTGCTGTTGGGGGAGGGGAAAGAACTGGATCGACCTCGTGGAGGTCGAAACCAAAGGCGAATGAGCTGCCAAGAGCAGTCAGTATTTGTTTCCGTAGGTACAGAAGGAGAAGGTCCTGGGTTGGGCAAAGCAGAAGCGGGAGGTGAAGTGGGCTGGAGCTGGTATACGTATATACCAGGGGCGGGATTCGCCGATCCAAAATTGCGATCGGCGCGGGGCGGAGAATGGGCGTTGACGCCGAAATCCGGCGCTATGCCGCTCCCGTGATTCTCCGGTCCGCAGAGAATCACCGCGAATCGCGCGCATGTGGTCTATGCGGCGCGGGTAGGGGGCCATTGACAGGGGCCCCCGCAGCGATTCTCCAAGTGTAATTGGCCGAGTTCCCGACGACGTGGGTCTCTCACGGTCTCACCCATCGGGAACTCGCGTGGCAGCTGCAGACTCAGTCCACGGCCGCCCTGGTGGGATGATCCATCTCCCGGGGGGGGTGGGGCTCATGGATGGCTGGGGTAGCGATCGGGTGGCACTGATCCACGGGCACGCGCGATCTAGGGGGGACCTATGTTACTGGTGCTGCTCTGCGGTGTGAGTCCACCACGTCCCACGGGGTGGCCGTCGCAGGCTTTCCGCCATGCGCATGCGCGGACTGCTGACTGGATGTGCAGGGCCCCATATCCGCAGCCAGAGCTGCGGGAAGCAATCCGGGGCCCTGCTAGCCCCCTGCAAATTGGAGAATCGATCTTAAGGAAAGTCCAGAGTGAAACGTCCGCGTGTTGACGCTGGCGTGGGGACATAGCCCCATTATTGGAGAATCCCACCCCAGGACTTTGCTGTGGAGTTAGTGAGGAGGAGGGTAGCCTTCAGCTGAGTGAAGACGGCACTGTATAACAGCAGGGTGCGGTTCGGCATAGTGTACCCAGCTAAGTGGAGGGTGACCTACAACTCCAAATACTTTTATTTTGAGACGATGGAAGCGGCAGAGGCGTTTGAGAAGGCAGAAGGACTGGGGCAGAAATGAGATTGAGGATTGGTCTTGGACTGAAGGTAGGGAGGGTGGAGGAGTGTATGTAGCTCTATTCTTCACAGCACATTGTTATTTGTGCTAAATGAGTTGACGTTGATATTTGGACAAGGTGAGAGTTGGGATTTTCTTTTGCAATGATGGTTCTTTGGGGTTTGTGTCTTTACATCGGGGTTATGTGTTGAAGGGGATTTCTTTGATTTCCTGGGACCGGGCGGGAGGGGAGTGAGGCCTCAGCAGGGGCCTGCACACTGGCTAACTCAAGCTGGCTAGTGAACGGGAGTGTGGTGGGGGGGGGAGGGGGGCTGCGGCCATCAGAATGTGGTAGAACAGGTTTTGATGGGCCTAGAAGGTGTGAAAACTGGAGGGAGGGGACCAATGCTGGGTGAGGTGTTTTCGAGAGGAAGTTGATGGGAGGATTCTGGGAGGGGGGGATGGGCTCGATGGTAACAATGGGACGGGGCGAGCCAAGCCCAGAACGCTTGGTTAGGATAGTTATGTGGAAGATGAGGGGTTTGTTGGAGGGAGGTTTTGCAGGGTCATCTCGGGGATAGTGCTCATGAATGGAACCAGTGCCCCTAGAAGCCTTTATCGGGGGGGGTATCAGGCCGGCTCGGGCAGCAGGCGGGCGCAGGGGCAGATGTTAGCCTTTGCCTGGCCGATTGCCCGGAGGACGGTCCTGTTGGAGTGGATGACAGCTTCTCCATCCTGTGACACGGCTTGGCGGGGGAGGAACCTACTTCAATTTCTTTGACTCTTGAGAAGGGGCGGTCTCAGCTGAAGGGGATGATGGAAGGGTTTCACAATTCATGGGGGCTGATTATTATGCACTTCCGAGAATTGGGTACCATTGAACATGGGGGAGGGGAGTTGGCGGTATTGTTATTTTTGGTTACACTGTTTACGGATCGATTGTTAATTTGTGTTTTTTACCTGGAATGTAGGGGTGGATGTTTTGGTCTGTATACCGAGCGGGATGCGGTTTGTGTGTGTGGGGGCGGGGTGTTATTGTATTTGTTTTTATTTGGTTGTTTATTGATGAGAATGTTGAAAACGAGGAGAATAAAAAGATTTTTAAAAGGAGTCGTAGCCACTGCTTTCTCGCATTCCTACCTTGCTAGCATCTGGAGCACAGATCCTTCACATTCCCGAGGAAAACATTTTCCAAACTCTCTCTTCAATTGGTGTAAATGCCTTTGTTCCCAGATGTTTGCAGTGGGCGGGAAGGAAAGTGAAATACTTGTTCTGATCAAAGCAAAACAGATCCCACTTGGCACCAAGATGTAAGGAGGAAGTATTGGTTTTTTTTAAGAAGTGTGGGCCCAACACTACATCAGGGAGGCAGCCCAGTGGCCAGTGCTGTCTCACAGTGCCACGGACCCGGGATTGATTCCAGACTGTCTGTGGAGAGTTTCCACTTTCTCCCCGTGTCTGCGTGGGTTTCCTCCGGGTGCTCCGGTTTCTTCCCGGAGTCCAAAGATGTGCAGGTTAGGCGGATTGGCCATGCTAAATTGCCCAATAGTGTTGAGGGATGTGCCAGTTAGGTGGGGGTTAAAGGGATAGGCGGGGGAGGTGGGAGTGGGGAGGGTGCTCTTTCAGAAGGTCGGTGAAGACTCGATAGGCCGAATGGCCTCATTCTTCACTGCAGGGATTCTATGATTAGGAATCAGTTAGAAATGTCTGCGTAAGGACAGAGGCCCAAGCCTTAAGTTAACTTCCGGCCTCCTCTCCACGATTCAAGCATCCCAATGCAGCTCGCCAATCTGGGATTTTCTCTCAAGATGTGGGCATTGCTGGCTAGGCCAGCGTTTATTGCCCGTCCTTCATTGCCCTTGGGATGACGGTGGTGAGCTGCCTTCTTGAATCACAGCAGCTCGTGTGGTGTACGTACCTCCAGAGTGTTGTTAGGAAGGGAGTTCCAGACCTTCGGCCCAACGACAGTGAAGGGACAGCAATATAGTTCCAAGTCAGGATGATGATTGACTTGGAATGGAACTTGCCTGTGATGGTGCTCTAACAGGCCCATTAGCCTTGTTTATAATTCACAGTACAACAACCAGGTTTAAATACAGCATCACAACATTACAGTGTCATGAATAAGTTGAGATTTAGCAAAGATGTGCATCTCTTAATGATGTATGTGAAATCTTTTCTCAGCAACTAAGTGTCAGAATTGTGTTAGACGTGGACACAGACCAGCCCTTTATTCTGCCCTTGGGAGGACTTACCAATAGTGTCAATGCTGGCGTGTAACAGTTCATTCAATGTGGCAGATTTTCCTATGTTAATCGATCCCATGGTCCTTCTGGGCTTATCAGAGGGCGTGGGTCATTTGCGCTTTCCAGAACAACATCTCAACTTGCAAGCAGGTCTCATTGGCACACACACACAGACGAGGCCTTGTATCAGAACCACTTAGTAATCAGCTGGGAAAAAGAAACAATGCAAAATGTGAAACATTTGTTTTGCTCAACAAGACTTCAATGCATTATTTTAAGTTTTCATCTTTGAAAGCCCTCCTCCATTTTATGCTTTTTCATTTTAAAACAGCACGTCAGGAAGAGCCTGAGAGGAGATATAATAATAATAATAATAATAATAATAATAATAATCGCTTATTGTCACGAGTAGGCTTCAATAAAGTTACTGTGAAAAGCCCCTAGTCACCACATTCCAGCGCCTGTTCGGGGAGGCTGGTACGGGAATTGAACCCGCGCTGCTGGCATTGTTCTGCATTGCAAACCAGCTATTTAGCCCACTGTGCTAAACCATCTGCATAAACGTCTTGATTTTTCAAATTCCCATTCTGGTTTTCAAATCCCTCCTTGGCCTTGTCCTCTCCCCAGCGATGTCATCTCCTGCAGCCCCACCGCCCTCTGAGAGATCCGAGTTCCTCTATTTCTAGCCTCTTGTGCATTATTGCCCTAACATCGGTGCTTTCAGTTTCCTCTGTCCAAGCTCTGGCATCCCTCCCGACATCTCTCAGATTCGCTCCCTCGCTCTCCTCCTCTAAAGGCATTTCTTCTCTTTTGACCAAAGATTTGGTCGCCTGAGCTAATATTTCCTTACGTAGCTCAGTGTCATACTTTGTTGTATAATTCCAATTATACAACAATCTACAAAGACCAAACTCTGGCAATACTACGGTAATCTTCTTCATAATAATAATCTTTATTATTAAAGTCACAAGTAGGCTTACATTAACACTGCAATGAAGGTACTGTGAAAATCCCCTAGTCGCCACACTACGGCGCCTATTCGGGGACACAGAGGGAGAATTAAGCACGTCCAATTCACCTAACAAGCACGTCTTTTGGGACTTGTGGCAGGAAACCGGAGCACCCGGAGGAAACCCACACAGACACGAGGAAAACGTGCAGACTCCGCACAGACAGTGACCCAAGCCGGGAATCGAACCTGAGGCCCTGGCGTTCACCAGCCAGAGAAACAATTGGGCAGGACTTCCGAACCCTGCTGTCTGGCTCAAACGTAGGTCACAAGCCAGGGAATTGATGACCAGAGGGTGGGTTTGCCATCCAATTAAGAACAAGCTGCGGGCTCTCAATGCAGGTGACAATGGAAGGTGAGTGAAGGAGAGGGCACTTCAAAATGGAGGCACCTTCTCTCCAAATTTTTAACAAATTTGATATGAAGACAGTTTACCATCAAGAGGCCCACTCCACCTGTGGGAATATAAAGGCGGACTTGAAAAACCAGCTGGTCTCAAAGAACCCTTCATGGATTGTGTCAGTTACTCGCCACGTGCAATTGGGTTGCCCTGCTGCCCCTCCGTCCTGCCTCCGTGAGAATGGCCCAAAAGCGAGTCGGAGTTGGGGGAAGCAGCGATCCAGCCAGCAGGCTATTTTTAACTCCTACCCACCTCCATTTCCAGACAGAGTGTGGATTCAAAATCCTGCCCTTGGTGGATGGGAATCATTCAGTAGCAACTGAAATATTGACTGTCGGCGCCTTGTACGTTTTCTGATTATAAAACTCTACAGGTCAGAAATAGGCACAAGGAGGATCCACGTTCTGATAAACAAGTGTACATTTTACAGACATGATCATGTTGCAGTGCTTTGTATTCACCCCTTGCTCTGTGTACAGTAGTGCTACTTGTGAGTTAGAAGGTTGTTGTCTCAAGTCCCACTCCAAGATTTGAGCTCAAAAATCTAGGCGAACGCTCCTATGGCAGAGGTGCAATCTGTTGGCTGAGGCATTAAACCAGGGCCCCACCTTACCTTCCCTCACAGGTGCACGTCAAGTTTCCCATGGCACTATATTGACGATGAGCAGAGAAGATACCCATTTTTTCCGGCCAACTTTTATCCCCAAAACAATCATCACAAAAAACAGATTATTTGGTCATCATCACGGGTTGTAGCAGCTTGCTGAATATAACTTGGCTGCCGTGCTCCCCACACTAAAATATTAACCACACTTCAAAAGTGCTTTGCTGTCGGGAAAGCCTTTTGAACATGACACGGTCACGGAAAGGGTCATGCAAATGAAAGTCCTTTTTTTCCTTTTGTCTTGCGGAGTGTCGTCCCAAAAACATGTGACTGGGACAAACAGTAAAGAACCTGATGAATGTGCTTTAGTGCCAGAGACCAGCATGAGACGCTCTTGGCTAATTTTTGGAAGTTGGACTGTCCCAGATCTTCTCATTGGCCTCCTCTGCACAAGTCATCCTAATCAAAGGGTCTTTCTCAGCAAAGGTGGCGACTTTGTAATGCTGTGGCTAAACTCAGAATTTCTTTGCAGAGCTTAATGTAATAGTCGATTTATATACCATTGGCATTGCACCATGCTTTCATCATGGGGTTGAATATCTTTGCCGAAACCATCAACAAATGCTACTATTATAACTCCCATCCTGGTTATATATATATTGTTTCAAATTTAGAGCACCCAATTCATTTTTTCCAATTAAGGGGCAATTTAGCGTGGCCAATCCACCTAGCCTGGTGGATAACCCTTTTGGGTTATGGGGGTGAAACCCAAGCAAACACGGGGAGAATGTGCAAACTCCACACGGACAGTGACCCAGAGCCGTGATCTAACCTAGGACCTCGGCGCTGTGAGCAACAGGGCTAACCCTGGTTGTATATTAAAGATTTGTACAAACTGAAAGACTGAGCCGCAGTGTTCCAAGTGTTGATTTGGCAGGTAAGATGGCCACTTAAGATCGCATGGTGTTATTTGAAAGAAAGATTGGAATTTGTCCCATTTGGCAAGACATCTTTTCTTCCCCATATGACCCAAGCTTAAAGAAAGCCAAGATTAACTAGTCATCTCATGATAGTGAGACCTCACTTCAAAGTAATTCATTGCTGGTAAACACTACATCTCGAGTGATGTGGTAAAACAATTAAGAGTTAATTTAACTTTGGCGTTATTTTGGATGGTGGTGGGCGTGGCAGCTAATGAGCTGCCCACAAATGCCCACTAGGGCAGCACGGTAGCACAAGTGGCTAGCACTGTGGCTTCACAGCGCCAGGGTCCCAGGTTCAATTCCCCGCTGGGTCACTGTCTGTGCGGAGTCTGCACCTTCTCCCCGTGTGTGCATGGGTTTCCTCCGGGTGCTCCGGTTTCCTCCCACGGTCCAAAGACATGGAGGTCAGGTAGATTGGCCATGCTAAATTGCCTTTAGTGTCCAAAAAGGTTAGGAGGGGTTACTGGGTTACGGGGATAGGGTGGAAGTGAGGGCTTAAGTGGGTCGGTGAAAACTTGATGGCCGAATGGCCTCCTTCTGCACTGCATGTTCTATGTTCTAATATTTTAGTGTGGGGAGAAGATCTGAGCTAATAAGTTGAAAGCCCATGCTGTTAAGGGTAAAGATCCTGGCATGGATAGAGGATTGGCTAACTGGCAGAAGGTAGAGAGTGGGGAAAAAGATCTTTTTCAGGATGGCAATCGGAGACTAGTGGTGTGCCTCAGGGGTCTGTGCTGGGACCACAACTTTTCATAATATACATAAATGATCTGGAAGAAGGAACTGAAGGCACTGTTGCTAATTTTGCAGACGATACAAAGGTCTGTAGAGGGACAGGTAGTATTGAGGAAGCAAGAGGGCTGCAGAAGGATGTGAACAAACTAGGAGAGTGGGCAATGGAGTGGCAGATGAAATACAATGTGGAAAAGTGTGAGGTTATGCACTTTGGAAGGAGGATTTTAGGCATAGACTATTTTCTAAATGGTGAAATGCTTCGGAAATCCGAAGCACAAAGGGACTTGGGAATCCTTGGCCTTGGGAAGGGTCCAGAGGAGGTTCACAAGAATGATCCCTGGAATGAAGAACTTGTCATATGAGGAACGGTTGAGAAGCAGGCAACTCGGACACAATTTCTTCCCGAGAGAGGATTTGAACCTTTGAAAGCAAGGTTTCATCCTCTACCATCACTTTTCATTCAACAACGCTTTCCAATCAATCCGCAGAGTGCCTTGTGGAGGAAGTAAGTGAGAGCAGTACGGTGCCCCAGCACCCATAGCAGCCACTGAAGGCCAACTTCAAGCAAGCCTGGATGTAGAGGGTCAACGCCGACAATATCACCAGATTGTTCAGTGTAGCAGGAAACTCACTTAATGCACAATACTAGCAAGGGCCAACACACACGTCTTCACTTCTCCCAAAACCGCCTCATCCATTCCTCCACCACCCTCCATGTCAACCTCTCCTCCATCATGTTCTTCAACATCCACGGGCACACTAAGACACCCCTTCTTGCTCAATGCAGACACGCACACCTCTTCCATAGCCAGAGACATAACTTTAGCCCCCATCCTGCTGACACTAATTCTGATGGAGAGGGGGGATTAAAATTAGCTTTTCCACAAATGCAGATCTTTGCTTTTTTCTGACTGGATCTGTTGAATGTTTTGCAGCAGATCGTCAGTCGCCCAGGGCACTGCACATGATCAAAATCAAACAGGAATTAGATAATGGTGCACAGCTGAAATTCAGTCCCCATTATAAAAATCATACACACAGCCCTTATTTTTCGAGATAATTTGGGTTTTATATTAGTTTTTGTTACGAAGAGAAGCTTACTGCAATTTAGGAGACAGAGAAGTAAAGTTGTTGGGAGCTTCAGGGCTTCTCTGCAGATTTGGCGGAGGAGTTAGGTAGAGCATCATCACTGAGTGGAGGATGTAAGTACCGTAAGACAAATTTACATTGGCCATTTGTACCACAGATGTGGAAATAAGAATCCGGATTGGAAACAGAACTGGCGCAAAGACATAAAAACAGATGTCTGCAAAAAGTGTATACAGTTGTAACATATGGAAGGTTGTATAAATAGGAATCGAGGGAGAAATGCTGTTGTAATCCATCCAAGTCTCCTTCAGTCCAAGATATGTAACAACAAATCATCTCCCAGTGGTAATCGCCTGAAGTTTGCCTGTGTTCCCTTACCCATTCAAAGTCCCATGAGCTACTAAACTCTTTTTTTAGGATTGGCACATTTTTGTTTTGAAGGAAGAGGAGAAGAAACAAACTGTTGAAGGCGTTGGCAATTTGAGGGCCAATGAACTCTTTGCTCATTTACATTTTCTCATCACTCTTGAGGCAGAATATTTGCAAGAATGTTCTGATTAAACATAGAATCATAAACCAGTGCAGCAGATATGACCTTGTGTTCCAGTACATTCATTCTACAACATTAGAACACTGACACCAAAGGTTAGGCAGCAGTGAAGGAATTTCAGTTCCCACCAATCACCATTCTCCCTTCCCCATTCCCGACTCTTAGACACACCGCCAGGATCTCGTGAAAGGTGAATAGCAAAAAATCCACCTTCAGCATTTTGGTAAATGCTCGTTCATGAAGAATCATGGAATCCCTACAGTGCACAAGGAGGCCATTCAGCTCATCGAGTCTATACCGACCCTCCAAAAGGGAACCATGCCTAGGCCCACTCCCCCGCCCTATCCCCTTAACCCCACCTAACCTGCACATCTTTGGACTATGGGAGGAAACCGGAGCACCCGGAGTAAACCCAGGTAGATATGGGGAGAATGTGCAAACTCCACACACAGTCCCCCAAGGCTGGAATTAAACCCAGTGCCCTGGTGCTGTGATGTAGCAGTGCTAACCACTGTGCCACCGCCTTAAAGCAAACATTAGTTTTTCAAAAACCTGCCTCTGGTAAGCAAGTGTCGTACCCCATATTATATTTCACCCCCTTACCCAGTTACACCACTCCCACCTCCTCTTCCCCTCCCCCCATTTACTATTGCAGATGGTAATGGAGCAAAAAAAGTTCAAAGCATTGAAAGATAATGGGTTGATGATTATTGCAATGGCCTTTATTTCTCCAAGTGAGGCAAGTGGGTTAAACTTGGAAATTTAGCCCATTGCTTAATAGGGTTTTGGCATGTTTAAGTATTCTTCAGTCTGACTCTTACATTTTAAATTATGGTCCTTATATAAAATAAAATGACATCATAAGGGAAACAGCTGATTGTTTATTTAAGTCTTAAGTTTATTTCTGTTAAGTCGATTAATGGTCTAATAAATAGAATAGTGGCAAGGCACCTCATTCCTATTCAGTGCATATCCTGTTCCACGTGGGAACTACGGGACATTTCTTGTGTCCGGCGCAACCAAATGTGCAGGAAGAGTCATCAGCTGGAGGAATGCAAGCTCACAGATTTGCAGCTTTAGCAGCAGTTGACAGTCACTGCAATGCATCCACACAAGGCTGAGAACTATGTGGAAAAGTATGAATGTGCTCACCCCGCAGCTTAAGGATGTTCAGGCAGCGAGGAAATGGGTGGCCGCCAGGCAGTCAACCAGGACCAGGCAGATAGCGCGGGAAGCCCCCCCGAGTGCATCTCAATCTCCAACCAGTAGCCAATTCTGAACACTGATGAGAGTGATGGGTGTTAGGAATGGGTTAAAAGACATTTCAATTACATGTCAAATTGATGTTAAGTATCCAGTAATTGACAATGACATGTAATGGGGTTACAGATGGCACTTGTGGTGTGGTGATGGAGTTTTGCATAGCGTGTGTTCAAGGAAAGTAAAGGTTTTAGGGAAAGGAGCAGGATTCTTGACTCTTTACTCAACAGCAGCCAGAAGCTAACAATCTGGGGAGGTCAGCCAGAGTGAAGTCGATGGTCCCATGTGTGGCTTAGCTATACAGAGGGGTAGCAGGAAGATGGAGAAAACAATAGTAATTGGGGATTCTATAGTTTGGCAAACAGATTGGCATTTCTGTGGCTGTAGGTGTGAATCCAGAATGATAAATTGCCTCTCTGGTGCCAGAGGGATGAGGTCCTGGACTAAGGCTGGAGCAATGCATATACCTACAGTGGGGTTTCCCCAAAGTCAGTGTTAAGGCCACTGCTTTCCTTGACCTTGTTAATGACCGTTTGAGTTGCGTGTGCGGGCTACAATTTCAAAATCTGAAGATGACACAAAAATTGGAAGTACAGGTACTATGTGTGAGCTAAGGAGGAAACCTGATGGGACGTCAAGGAGGTCATCCACAGGCTGGTGAAATGGGCAGATATATTTTTTTAATGAAATTGAAATGCAGAGAAGTGTGAAGTGAGAGCAAGGAGAGGCAATAAATGATACAATTGGGGGGTTTAGGAGCAGAAGGACCCGGGGGTATAGGTGCCGGAGAGCAGTTTGAGACAGTGGCTAATAAACAAATACGGGATTTATAAATATAGAGACAGAGTACAAAAGTAAGGAGGCTCTGGTGAACCATTATAAAACACAGGTTAAGCTACAACTGGGCTATTGTGGCTAATTCTGGGCATCACACAATAATAAGGGGAGGTAGTGGCAGATGGTATTGTCACTAATCTAGTAATCCAACTTCCGGTGGCGGCGATGATGTAGGAAGCCGCACATTTGGGAGCTCCCGTTTTAAACGGACTTTTTGGCTCTTTTTAGAGCCCAAAATGGAAATTTTTCGACATCCCCCAGGGGAGAAGGTGTGCTGATCGACTTTCCCCGCAGTCCATGACTCGAACTCGGAGTGGAAAGGGGGAGAAAACGGCAGCAGCTCCCCAGAAAAAATGGGGGAAGGAATCCAAGATGGCGGCCGGCGGAGCTCCAGAGGAGTGGAAGCAGTGGGCCCAGGAGCAACAAGCTGCTCTCCTGCGCTGCTTTGCAGACTTCAAGGCTGAGGTACTGAGCTCTCTGCAGGAAACAAACAGAAGGCTGTCGGAGATTCAGACGACCCAGGGTGCTGCCATCAAGGAGTTGCAGACGCAGGCCACTGAACGAGAGGAGGCGGCCGGGATCCTCGTGAGTAAGGTGGAGGGGCACGAGGCACTCCACAAGAAGTGGCAGGAACGCTTCGAGGAGCTTGATCACCGCATGAGGCGCAAAGATCTGCGGATCTTGGGCCTTGCGGAGGGGCTGGAGGGGTCGGACCTGACAACCTACGTGGCTACGATGCTGATCTCGCTAGTGGGGGCCGGGTCTTTCCATCTGCCCTTGCAGCTGGAGGGAGCACACAGAGTACTGGCCAGGAGGCCTAAGGAGAATGAACCCCCGCGTGCGGTGCTGGTGAGGTTCCACCGGTTCAGTGATCGGGAGTGTGTGCTGCGCTGGGCCAAGAGGGTGAAGAGCAGCAATTGGGAGAATGGGGTAGTACGGATCTACCAGGATTGGAGTGCGGAGGTAGCTAAGCGGCGGTCCGGGTTTAATCGGACGAAAGAGGTGCTTTACAAGAAAAAGATAAAGTTCTGAATGTTGCAGCCTGCGCGCCTGTGGGTAACTTATTCGGACCGGCATTATTATTTTGATTCCCCGGAGGAGGCGTGGGCCTTCGTGCGGACGGAGAAACTGAACTTGAACTAGGGGTTGGGGGTTGCGGGGTCGGTTGTAATACTTTATTGCTGGATTCTGCTGTTGCTGTGTTCTCTTTTTCTGTACTTTTGCAATTTTGATATGGTTATTCATGGGGGTGTTGTTCTGTTATTTTTTTTGCTGTGGGGCATTGTTTGAGTTTTGTATCTTGCGGGGAGGGTTGGGGGGGTTTGTTGTATTCTATGTCGGGTTGGGGGTATGGAGTGGGGCTGGTATTTGGGAGCTGCTTCAGAAGGGTGTGGTGGGGCAGTGCGAAAGCGCGGGCTTTCCTCTGGTTTCCCGCGCTGCGGGGCTGGGGGGCGGAGACGATGACAGGGAAGGCGGGGCCTTAACTGGTTCTTCCCCGCATTGGAGCGATGCCTGAAGGAGGGATAGATTGGGGAATGATCCCACTTTGGGAGGGGTTGGGTTATTGGCGGGAGTTTACGGGGTCAGCAGAAGTTAGCTGACCCACGGAAGTACAATGGAGGACGGTTCGCGGCTAGGAGGGTTCCTAGCCTGGGGGGGAAGGGAGGGGGTGGAAAGGGGAATACCGGGTTGCTGTTGGTAGGGTCAGGAAGGAGCTGGTGGGGGCTAGGGGGACAGAGGTGAGGTGTTGTCGCTGTGGGGACTGGGTCGGGCAGGGGTTGCTGGCCTGGGGCGGGCAGTCGACGGGCTATGGCTAGCCGACGGGGGAGGGGGGCGGGACGCCCTCTGATCCAGTTGGTCACCTGGAATGCGAGAGGATTGAATGGGCCGGTGAAGCGGTCGAGGGTACTTGCTCATCTGAAGGGGCTAAAGGCAGATGTGGCAATGCTTCAGGAGACCCACCTGAAGGTGGCGGACCAGGTCTGTCTGAGGAAGGGATGGGTGGGGCAGGTTTTCCACTCTGCGTTGTGCAGGTTTTCCACTCTGGGTTGGATGTGAGGAACCGGGGAGTGGCGATTCTGGTGGGGAAAAATGTGTTGTTTGAGGCATCGGAGGTGGTGGCGGATAAGGGGGGTAGGTATGTTATGGTTAGGGGCAGGCTACAAGGAGAGAAGGTGGTACTTGCTAGTGTGTATGCCCCAAATTGGGATGATGCGGGCTTTATGAGGCGTATGTTGGGACGGGTCCCGGATCTGGAGGCGGGAGGTCTGATCATGGGGGGGGGGGGGGGGGGGGACTTTAATACGGTGTTGGATCCTTCACTGGATCGGTCCAGCTCTAGGACGGGTAGGAGGCCAGCGGCGGCCAAGGTACTGAGAGGGTTTATGGATCAGATGGGAGGGGTGGATCCATGGAGGTTTGTTAGGCCGAGGGCACGGGAGTACTCTTTCTTCTCCCACGTACATAGGGTCTACTCTCGGACAGACTTCTTCGTGGTGAGTAGGGGACTGATTCTGAGAGTGGAGGAGGCCGAGTAGTCAGCCATTGCAATCTCCAACCACGCTCCGCATTGGATAGAGTTGGAGATGGGGGAGGTGCGGGACCAGCGCCCGTTGTGGCGGTTGGATGTGGGGTTGTTGGCGGAGGAGGAGGTGTGTAGGAGGATCCGGGCAAGTATTGAGGGGTACCTCGAGGTGAATGATACGGGGGAGGTTCAGGTGGGGGTGGTCTGGGAGGCCCTGAAGGCAGTGATTCGTGGGATGCTGATATCCATCCGGGCACACAGGGAGAGGAGTGAGAGGGATAGACTGGTGGGAAAGATGCTGGAGGTAGACAGGAGGTACGCAGAGGCACCAGAGGGACCGTTGGGGGAGAGGCGCAGCCTGCAGGCTAAATTTGATTTGCTGACCACTAGAAAGGCGGAGGCACAATGGAGGAAGGCACAGGGGGCAGTGTACGAACATGGTGAAAAGGCGAGTAGGATGCTGGCTCATCAGCTCCGCAAGCGGGATGCGGCTAAGGAGATTGCTGGAGTGAGAGACAAGAGTGGGAATGTGGTGCGGAAGGGGGTAGAGGTGAATGAGGTCTTCAAGGACTTTTACGGGGAACTGTACCGGTCGGAGCCAACGGGGGAGAGGAGGGGAATGGAGAGGTTCCTCGACGGGCTTTCTTTCCCGAAGGTGCAGGAGGAGAAGGTGGAGGGGTTGGGTGCGCCGATTGAGCTGGAGGAGCTAGTTAAGGGGATCGGGCAGATGCAGTCAGGGAAGGCACCAGGGCCGGATGGGTTCCCGGTGGAATTTTATAAAACGTTTGTGGACCTAGTGGGCCCCTTTCTGGTGCGGACACTTAATGAAGCATGGGAAGGGGGGGGACTTTGCCCCCGACCATGTCGCGGGCGCTGATCTCGTTAATTTTAAAGAGGGACAAGGACCCTCAGCAGTGTGGTTCATACAGGCCCATATCTCTCCTCAACGTAGATGCCAAGGTGCTGGCAAAAATCCTGGCCACCAGGATAGAGGACTGTGTGCCAGGGGTTGTACACGAGAACCAGACAGGTTTTGTGAAGGGAAGGCAGCTGAACACAAATGTTCGGAGATTGTTGAATGTCATCATGATGCCGGCGATTGAGGGGGAGGCAGAGATAGTGGTGGCGCTGGATGCGGAGAAGGCCTTCGATAGAGTGGAGTGGGGGTACTTATGGGAGGTGTTGGGGAGGAATGGATTTGGTGAAGGGTTTATTACATGGGTACAGCTGCTATATGAGGCCCCGATGGCGTGCGTGGCCACGAATGGGAGGTCGGAGTACTTCCGGCTTTACCGAGGGACCAGGCAGGGTTGCCCCCTGTCCCCCTTGTTGTTTGCACTGGCAATCGAGCCGCTGGCGATGGCGTTGAGGAATTCAGAGAGGTGGAGAGGCTTGGTGCGAGGTGGAGAGGAACATAGGGTGTCGTTGTATGCCGATGGCCTGTTACTGTATGTGGCAGACCCGGTGGGAGGGATGCCGGGGGTGATGGAGCTGCTAGCTGAGTTTGGGACCTTTTCAGGTTATAAACTAAATTTAGGCAAGAGTGAGGTGTTTGTGGTGCATCCTGGAGACCAGGAGGAAGGAATTGGTAGGCTCCCGCTTAGGCGGGCAGGGGAGAGCTTTAGGTACCTGGGGGTGCAGGTGGCCAGGGACTGGGGGACTCTTCACAAACATAATTTCACCAGACTTGTAAATCAGATGGCAGAGGAGTTCAAGAGGTGGGACATGCTGCCATTGTCGTTGGCGGGGAGGGTGCAGTCCATCAAAATGACGGTGCTTCCGAGGTTCTTGTTCCTCTTTGAGTGCCTGCCCATCTTTATCCCCAGGGCCTTCTTTAGGAGAGTGACTAGCAGTATTTTGAGCTTTGTGTGGGCACATGGGACTCCGAGAGTGAAGAGGGTGTTCCTGGAGCGAGGGAGGGATAGAGGCGGGCTGGCGCTGCCCAACCTTTTGGGGTACTATTGGGCGGCCAATGTGTCAATGGTGCGTAAATGGGTGATGGAGGGGGAAGGGCGGCGTGGAAAAGAATGGAGATGGCGTCATGTAGAGGTACGAGCCTGGGTGCTTTGGTAACGGCGCCGTTGCCGCTCTCCCCTAAGAGGTTTACCACGAGCCCGGTGGTGGCGGCGACCCTAAGAATCTGGGGACAGTGGAGACGGCATAGGGGGGAAACAGGGGGCTCGATGGAGGCTCCATTGGGTGGCAATCATCGGTTCATCCCAGGGATGGGGGATTTAGGGGGTGGCAAAGGGTGGGCATCAGTAAATTGAGGGACCTGTTTATTGGCGGGAGGTTTGCGGGCCTGGGGGAACTGGAAGATAAATTTGGGCTTCCCCAAGGGAACATGTTCAGATACTTGCAGGTAAAGGTGTTTGCTAGGCGACAGGTAGCAGGATTCCCTTTGCTGCCCTCGTGGGGGACGATGGATAGAGTGCTTTCGGGGGTGCGGGTCGGAGAGGGGAAGGTGTCTGACATTTATAAGGTAATGCAGGAGGTGGAGGAGTCGTCAGTGGAGGAGCTGAAGGCTAAATGGGAGGAGGAACTCGGGGAGCAGATAGAGGACGGGACTTGGGCGGATGCCTTGGAGAGAGTCAACTCTTCCTCCTCATGTGCGAGGCTTAGTCTCATCCAATTTAAGGTGCTGCACCGGGCCCACATGTCCGGGACTAGGATGAGTAGGTTCTTTGGGGGTGAGGACAGGTGCACCAGATGTTCGGGGAGTCCAGCGAACCACGCCCATATGTTCTGGGCATGCCCAGCACTGGAAGAATTCTGGAAGGGGGTGGCGGGGACGGTGTCGAGGGTGGTTGGATCCAGGGTCAAACCAGGGTGGGGACTCGCGATTTTTCGGAGTTGCGGTAGAGCCGGGAGTGAAGGAGGCCAGTGTCCTGGCCCTTGCATCCCTAGTAGCCCAACGAAGGATCTTGCTGCAGTGGATGGATGCGAGGCCCCCAAGTGTGG
Source organism: Scyliorhinus canicula (assembly GCF_902713615.1). NCBI lineage: Eukaryota > Metazoa > Chordata > Chondrichthyes > Carcharhiniformes > Scyliorhinidae > Scyliorhinus > Scyliorhinus canicula. Next base: position 288,389,674 of record NC_052146.1, on the reverse strand, counting down.
AGACCTGGATCAGTGACATGGCGGGATTTATAAAATTGGAAAGGGTCAAATTTGCCCTGAGAGGATCAATACAAGGGTTCTATAAACGGTGGCAGCCTTTTCTGGACTTCCTGGCTCAAAGATAGGTATCTTGGCCAATAGCAGCAGCAACCCGGGGAGGGGGTTCCTTATTGTAGTTTTTATTATGTAACTTAATATTGTGTTAATTTGCGTCGTTATTAATATGCTGTGTTGTTCATGGAGGTGGGGCGAATGTTTATGATTGTTAATATTATTGTTATTTTTGGTATTCTATCGTTGTTGTTGTATAAATTCAAAAATTTTCAATAAAAATTTTGGTAATCCAGAGAACTAGGGTAACGCTCTGGGTTCGAATCCCACCAGGGCATTTGGTGACGTTTGAATTTAATGAAAACAAATCTGGTATTAAAAGTCTAATGATGACCATGAAACCATTGTCAATTGTCATAAAAACTCATCTGGCTCACTAACGTCCTTTAGGGAAGGAAGTCTGTCGTCCTTACCTGGTGTGGCTTATATGTGACTCCAGACCCACAGCAATGTGGTCAACTCTTAAATGACCTCAGGGATGGGCAACAAATGCTGGCCCAGCGATGCTCACATCCCATAAACAAATAAAGAAAGAATGATGTGAAAGCTTTAGGGAAATGGCAGAAAAGGTTAATGAGAATGGTTGCAGGGACTTGTTACTCGGGGAGATTGGAGAAGCTGGGACAACTGTTCTGTCGGGAGGAGAGAAGATTGGAGAAGAGTTATTCAAAATTATGAGAGGTCTGGACAGGTCGGGAGAAATTGTTTCTACTGGCTGAATAGTCGGAAAATAAGGGACGCCAATTTAAGGTGAATAGCAATGGATTTATAGGTAACAGGAACTATGGGGAAAGATGGGGGAGTGGGACAAATTGAGTTGCTCTTGCCGAGAGTTGGCCTGGACAGGCCAGAAAGACCTCCAACTGGAACCGTTGTATGAGCATGAAAACCCAGTATCTGGGTTAAGCACACAATGAGGGGTTCGTGGGGCAGCATGGTAGCACAGTGGTTAGCACAGTCGCTTCACAGCTCCAGGATCCCAGGTTAGATTCCCAGCTTGGATCACCGTCTGTGCGGAGTCTGCACATGCACAAGCATGCAGCGTGGAACCACCAAGATGGAAAAGACATTTGTTGATCTGTTTTTTTTAAAGTTTTCTAGTGGACATCATCTGGACCAATTTATCAGTGACACATGTTACCTTACAGAGCAGGGGGAAAAATCATCCACCTGTCCTGTGGTCATGTTCCAGGTTAGCTGAAAGTTGCCTGACCTCGCCCTCAGAAGGGGTTGCGAGGAATGTCCCTCAGTGACTCAGTTCAGATCACTGATTCCTGCAGGTCCCAAGCTTGTTGGGGGGGGGGGGGGGGGGGAGGTCAGAGATTCAAAACTGGCCCTCCTCAGAAGGTGGGTGCACAAGACCAAACCACTTCCCACTAGCACAGCACAAGTGGTCTATCTGGGGAGTTGCTGGCGCGTTTGAAACGTCCTCACTTGGCAGCATAGGGGGAAGAGATTGGCAATGATTTGTGCAGCCTGTCCTCCCAGACCCACGTGCACTGCAGAGAGGTTCAGCTCCAACTTGTGCCCTGCACAAGACAGACAAGGACAGACTTAAAGGGAGAGAGAGAGAGAAAGCACCAGCCCGTTACTGTAAAATTGATTCGCAAATCTTTTAACAACCCTGAACCCCCGCCCCGCGAAAAGAGTTCGTCCATTGTTGGCACATTGCTCCCACATGTCAACACTTTCACCAGCTGATAAACAAACTCCGACACTTACCGGGTCTCGGCTGCCGCACGCTCCACTGCACCGCCCAACATGTTTCTCACTCCCAGAGTTAAAATTGATATAGACCTTAAAACTCCTTCTGGTGGTTGCTAAGCAGCTGCATCATGTGATGTCATGATCTCGGCATGTCAATTATGTAAGTGAGCGATTGAGGACTCGAAATAGTGGTGAACGAGAGAGGAGCGCACACTGCAGTGAGGCAGACAGAGAGAGAGAGGAGGGAGGAGAGAGAGGAGGGAGGGGAAGGAGGAAGGGAAGGAGGGAGAGAAGGGAGGGAAGCGGGTGTGAATAGTGTGCAGATTGGAGCTGACATTCCAGGCACAGCAAGTCCTCCCCTCAGCCTGTTGTAAATGATTAATCTCTCGCTCCCTCCTGCATGCGGGAGGCAGAGTCAGACACCCAAGTTATTTATAAACTTGACGGGCATTCAGCCCCTACCCCCCACCTGTGACCAGGACAACAGGCTTTCATTGCCCACCCTCAGCCCCAGTGACAACAGACGGTGAGTGTGACAAGAGTCCCCTCGCCCTCTGAAAGACACGCCAGCCTCAAAGACAACTGCTTCCTTTGGCGGGGAGATTATGCAAAGGCAGAAAGTACTCCTGTTGTCGCGGGGGAACTTGCCACGCTAATTATATTCAGCGCTGTATCTGCCGAGCTACACAGCACATCAGCCACCAATCCCTGTCGCAGGAATCCAAAAGATCACAGGACGAAATGCCTTTCAAGTTTCCTGACGATCCCACCTCCCCTCCTCTCTCACCCCCCACACACTCCAAACACCACGTCAAATGGCCATGCTGTCTGTTATGACTGAACGCCGGACATACAAGATCAACAGATGATTCAAATCGTCCCCCCCCCCCCCCCCCCCCCCCCCACTCAGTCCGAGCCCTCGGATTTCTGCTCGGCCATTTGGAATAAACCATTCCCCCCTCCCGTCCAGTGCTTTTGCTGCTTATTTACAGTGAGGTTGTTTGCTGCCACCTTGCCGGGAGCTTTCCTGCAAAAGTCACTTTTGTATATTTCCCCGATTTGAGGCACTTTCTGTGGGCTCAGTCTGTCCCGGCAGCTTCACCTACACACGCTGGGCCTGGCTCCTAGATATCTAGGAACAGATTTTAGCAGCTGGAGGAAAGACTTGTGACACTGCAGTTCGACGGATGGAGTCAGTCCTGATCATTGTATTTCCAGCCCCTCCGAACTAGGGAACGCCCAAGTGCCTGACATCTCCAAAAACCTGATATCCCCGAATGGCTGTTTCTCAAATAGTCTTGTCTCCTCTCCTTTTTGCACTTGCTGGCCCTAGGTCCTTCCCCTTGAACCCTCAACAGTAAAATATATACCATCTCTCACCAGAGTTATTTATTTATTTATTTTTCTAAACGCATTTTATTCAAACTTGTATCAAAGTAGGTTACAGCAAATAGACACCTCGGGAAACATTCTTCCCAACAATCAACTATACAGTTTGTACAGATTTTTCTCCTTTTTCACCCACCCCCCCCCCCCCCCCCCTTCGACGAACAGCTCCTCAGACATGGTCACAAACATCCCCCACCTTTTCTCAAACTCCCCTGCTGAGCCCCTTAACTCATACTTTATCTTCTCTAACCGCAGGAAGTCGTACAGGTCACCCAACCAAGCCGCTACCCCCCCCGGGTGATGATGCCGACCGCCACTCCAGCAAAATTCGTCACCGTGCAATCAGAGAGGCGAAGGCCAAGACATCGGCCTTCCTCCTCTCCATGAGCCCGGGCTTCTCTGAAACACCAAAGGATCCGGGTCCACCTCCTCCTCCACTATCCTGGCTAAGACCGCGAACACTCCCGCCCAGAATCTTCCCAATTTTTCACAACCGCAAAACATGTGCACATGATTCGCTGGCCCCCCCCCCCCCCCCCCCCACACCTCACACTCATCTGCTACCGCCTGAAAGAACCCACTCATTCTCGCCCGAGTCATATGCACCCTGTGCACCACCTTAAACTGTATCAGGCTCATCCTTGCACAAGGGGAGGTCCAGTTTACCCTTTGCAGTGCCTCACTCCATAATCCCCAATTGATCTCCATTCCCAACTCCTCTTCCCATTGCCCTTAGTGTCCAAAATTGCCCTTAGTGTTGGGTGGGGTTACTGGGTTATGGGGATAAGGTGGAGGTGTTGACCTTGGGTAGGGTGCTCTTTCCAAGAGCCGGTGCAGACTCGATGGGCCAAATGGCCTCCTTCTGCACTGTAAATTCTATGATATCTATGATATTCACCACCCCCTCGCCTCCCTGCTCCCCCAGCCACTTTTATATGTCCCTAATTCTTCCCTCCCCTTCCACATCCGGAAGCAGCAGTCGCTCCAGCAGGGTGTATCCTGCACGGATCAATAAGTGCCAGAAGAAACTTTACTGGTACGTTAAAGCCCAAAAGGAAACTTAATCCTGTCTCGACATCCTTTCCTATTGTACTCAAGGGTAGGCCATTCATCCCCTCAAGGAGGTTGCACCACTCACTTAGATCCTGGCTGACCTGGACCCTAACTACCTATATGCACCTTTTATCCAGATCCTTTGATAAGTATAGTGTCTAATTGTGCTGAGTTGGATTATGTGAGTTTGTTAACAATCGATGCTCACTGTGCTCGATTGGGTAAGTCTGGATGAGGACTCTGAGAAAATTAGACAAACCAATAGCAAGAGCTGGAAGTTGGATCTGCAGCATGGCGTAGACATTTTAAAGAACTGTGAATAAAGCCTGTTACATGAGAAGTTAGTGTCATCCCTGCATAGATCCAGAAAAATATACAATAATTAAATAAAACAATAACTGATCAAGATAGTTTGAAGAAGAAAGAGACACACACTGACCCCCTGTGAAATGTCAATGGACACCAGAGAGAATCACTTGTCTGTCTCTGTATAATAATGAGTATGAAACTGGTCTTGGCAGAATATATAGTTTGGACCGCGAGTATTTCTAATAAAATCTTATTTCATCTGTCTTCCGACTCTGGATCAAGTGGGACTGGAGTTGGCCATGCACTAGCCTAGGGTGTTGCGCCAATCCTCAAAGATACGTAGAACGTCAGTATCTGAGCTGGTGGCTGCCGAGTGTGAAGTCGAGTGCTACACCATCATTCTCGCACTCTTCTTGGTATTCCTCCAGTTGCCTGGCCGGGCTGCAGCCACCACAAGAGTAAGATTGTTGCGCGGTGAGAAGGAGAATGTAAAAGGTGAACTTTTCCACCACCTGCAGCTTGCAAATTACGAGAGAATGTGGGATGAGGGGAAAGTGGGATGTGAGAAAGAGGATTAGATATGAGGGCACCATCATCATTGATGGTTTCAATCCCATCTCAGCACTTGGCATCCTAATAATAATAATAATAACTTATTGTCACAAGTAGGCTTCAATGGAGTTACTGTGAAAAGCCCCTAGTCGCCACATTCCTGTTCGGGGAGGCTGGAATGGGAATTGAACCCGCGCTGCTGGTCTTGTTCTGCATTACAAGCCAGCTATTTAGCCCACTGTGCTAAACCAGCCCCTGCTGATGGAGAGCATGGCCTCCCGAAGAGGATTAGGACATGCAGGCCTGCCAGTCTCTCTCCAGTCAGATCCAGCTTCCTCCAGTTGTCAGGTGTGAAGTGAAACATTTGAATGTGCGGCATGAGTCCTGGTTGGTAGAGATAGTTGATGTGTAAGTGATGTGGGTGTGGTGTGCTGAGGCTGGTGGAGCCGTTGGTACCAACAACCATGATATGACATTTGAAGATGCATTTACTGACCTTGACAAGCCGTGTGCGGCTGTCAAACCTCCAGCAACACTGGTTCCAGCTCCTCAGGGTTTGTCTTCTGCCATTGACTTCCATGGATATCTCCTTCCGTTACTTATTGAGCATGTGCCTGCCAGGCCCCTTTCACCCTCACTGAAACCCCATGGAAACAGGACATCTGTCCTTCTTTCCATATCCTCAAATGCAGCGTCTGAAAATCGTGGACACCACACGATCCCATGTCGTGCCATTTCTCACCGCCTCCCGGGTCTGGTTGACTTGATGCAGACTCCCAGTTCCTGTGCCAGCCATAATGCACCTCCAATTTAAGAGGTGCCGGATAACTTTAATTGGTACCAGGAAGTTACTATTTTGAATCCCCTGTTAATTGGCATTCAGTTAGTCCTGGCACATGCTAAGCAGGCAGCACATGTTGGCATGATGCCTGAATTTCAATCGACAGGTATAGGTTAATCATGGATCATAATCCCAGTGCCCTGGTGTGGGCTATCCCATCCAGCTCCAATTGATTCTGATAGCACAGACTGTGTGTGTGTGTGTATATACAGAGTACATGTCTGTGCGTGTACACATGCATGTGTCATGTGTCAGTATTTGGAAACAGTTATCCATAATCCCCTTCACTGTCCTGACAGGCCTGCAAGCTTTATGTCCAATACCTACTCATCAAATCTGCATTGCCAATTTCCTGTAGCATTTTGAACATCTCAGCCTGGTCACCTTTTCAGATTCTAAACTCAAGGAATACAAACCGCATTTATGGAATAGTTCTCATCAGTAAACCATGTAAACCCTAGTATGTTCCAGTGAATCTGCACTGTGCTTCCTCCAAACGCAAATAGCCCTCCTGAAGCCTGGTTCCCAAACTGAACCCAATATGCTAAATGGGACTTTGTACAACAGAAGCATCACTTCCTCAATGACCACCTTAAAAATAACGGCCAACATTCCTTTAGCCTTTGGGATTATTTCTGTCCCCGTGCACCAGCTTTTAGTGATTTGTGCGCACAAACACCTGTATCTACTCGCTCTTCCAGTTTCTATTCTCTCAGTCACAAAGGAAATATACCGATTTCTCTGTCTTCGATCCAAAGTGGGAGATGTTGCACTGCCCCGCATTGAATTGTACCTGTCACAGTTTTGCCCACTCACATGAATTTGCCTGCGTCTCTTTGTCCCTTTGTGCTTTTTTTTCTACACTCGTCACATTCTACCAATTAGAATACAAATGGACTCTAATTTTTGCTACTTGCTAACACAAACCATTGGATAGTGATGAGAAGTAGGAATCCCAGTGAACTTTGCCTCTGAATGCTAAGTGTTGAAGTTATTGTGTTTCCACACGCGTTGAGATTATCTACCTCAGTTTAGTTACAGGGTTCCTGAATCAAGCTCGGGGTGTCTCGGCTCCTTTACACATTGCTGGCATCGACTGAGTGACCATGTCTTTAACTATCCACGAGTCGGCTTCAGTTAAACATCTCAGTAGCCGCCGTGCTTTTCTTTTCTTGGTAAGGAGCTGAGATAGCTTTCACTTCCCCTTGCCCGTGCTCTGGGTCATGAGGAAATGTTGCACGTCTTAACAGCAACAATGCACTCTTGTGTTTTTCAAAGCACTTTCAGCATTTGGTATAATCTTACCTACATAGGGAGGTGGAATCCATTGGTTCCAGGTCCTGGACCTTGAAATAATTTAATAAGAACTTAATAAGATTTGGTTGAACAGAAAAACACTAAACCAACAAAAGCCACTCTGTGTAAATCACAAGCTTGCAGTCGCTCACAGTCATGAATGCACATATGATTTTACCAACAGTGATTTATGGCTGGCAGCCACGAGAGAGATACTTATAATGTTTGTACATATGCTTCATACTTGGCAAACATTCTTCCAGCATCAAGTTCCGGCCTTGAATAATGATGGAAAATATGAACAGCTGGTCGAAATGTAATTTATAATCCGTCTGTGTCAAACGGAGGAGTTTAGGAATATTGAATTCAAATATCAGGGCAATTTAAGGGTTAAAAGCCTGGGGTTATAGTGTGTTTGACTGCAGTGGTCATGTTTTTAACAAGGACTTTGGGTTTTTTTGCAGGGCCTGAGAGCTTCAGGATCCAGAAGGTGAAATTGACCAGAGGAATGTGTTTTTCAGTCTGGGCTGATGCACTGTGATTTGACTGGAGCAAGTCCCTGGGGAGTTAATATGCATCCAGTCCCTGGAGAGTTATTTTTTTTTCAGCTTGGGGAGATGAAGTTATTGCAGGGTGGAGCTCAGGGGTTGAGAGACATTTTGAGAAAGCTTTGGAGCAGAGTGTTGATGTCTGAACTGTCCACAAGTAAAGGCAGTTTTCTCTCACAGTGAGAAAAGAGAGGTAAGTGCATTCCAATCACTCAAGCATTTGAGTTCACTGCATTTACCTCTTTTATGTTGTCAATGTTTACAAATATTGGGGTTTCACCTCTTACTTAGGCCACTGGACCATGAAGGGAGATGAATGAGTCAAAGCTGCAGATGGTTTGTAGAAGTTGTCAATCACTATTAGAAAGCTATGAATGGCTTGCAGCTAATGGATGTTAGGAAACCAAAGGCAGGTCGCAGCTGATCTCCTTCCAGGAATGGCTATGTGGATCTTCAAGGTAAGTGGTATTCCTGTAATTCCTCTCATTGCTTTTGTCTGGACTGCTCTCTATCGTCCAGACCGTGGCCTCTTTTCTTAGGGGGGGCGTCTGTGGGAGGGGGGGTGTCTGTGGGAGGGGGGGGGGGTGTCTGTGGGAGGGGGGGGGTGTCTGTGTGAGGGGGGGGGTCTGTGGAGTGTCCCTTTAGGTAGAGGGTCCCTGTGGAGAGTCCCCCTATTACGGGGCCCCTGTGGGGGGGTTCACCAATTAAAGGGGGTCCCTGTGGGGTCCCGCATTGTGGGGGTCACTGTGGGGTCTTTGGAGGGGGGGTCTGGTAGAGGGGGTGTGGGCAGGCAGTGCATCGTTGGAGAGGGCTGGTCCTCAGATGTGCTCGGTTGGTCTCTACCAGCATGGCACTGCCATGGCGGACCTCATGGTGGGCCAAGGTGGAAACCGTTGCCCTATTGGCCCACCGCAAAGTCCACCATACCAGAGACATGCTGGTGAAGACCACAAATGATCCATGCCCACATTATTCCCGCCACGAGGACCGGAGAATCACGGAAGGAATCATAGAATCCCTACAGTGCAGAAGGAGGCCGTTCAGCCCATCAAGTCTACACTTACCCTCTGAAAGAGCATCCAACCTCGGCCAGTCCCTCACCCCATCCCTGTAACCTCATCTAATCTAAGGGACAATTGGTCATGGCCAATCTACCTAATCTGCACATCTTTGGACTGTAGAAGGAAACCAGAGCACCCGGAGGAAACCCACACAGACACGGGGAGAATGTGCAAACCTTGACAGACATTCACCTGTGGCCGGAATCAAACCCAGGTCCCTGTAGTTGTGAGGCAGCAATGCCAACCACTGTGCCACCATGCCACCTTAAGGAGCATAGGGTGCCAGGCCCGCTAAATAGGTGCAAATGAGCCATTGAGACACACTGACATTTATTTACATCCTACCACCAGCACGCACCGTGGACCTCGTTGACGCCACCAGCAGGGGTTCGGAACATTGCGTTTGGATCAGCACCCGGTGCCGATCCCAATTTTCCCCTGACACCCAATTCGCTGTCCCATCAGGGGAATGCATTCCAGGAGTCGTGGCACAGAGAATCCCACCCTGAATCCCTATTTCTTCATGCAATCACTCCCGGAGCGAATCATTCTTTCCACACAGTTCCACAAATAAACCATCACCTGATGGTTGTAGGAGATGATAGTAAAACATACAGGTGAACAGTCGGTGTTGGTGTGGTTCCAGAGGAGTACAAATAAACTGCATGATAACTTTCTCTGTAACAGATCATTATCTTACCACGTGTGATTCAATAAAGATCCTGGTTTGGACACATCTACGTGTTTGATGGATTCCTTCACATGACACAGAAGACCAAACACAACAAACTGTGGGTTTCAGGTCATCCATGGCTTTTTGAAAATGCCAAACGAGCAACCAAAAGAGTAAATTCACCAATCACACACTCCTAATGGGGACTCGTGTTTGAAGGGAGCACCTGGTGGGGTCAGGGTTAATTCTCTTGACGCACCATGCACACGTTAAGTAAAGTTGCTTAACGGGTGACTGCGATACACTGAATTGATCGTGAAACAGAAAATCCTCAGTCCAGCTCAATTCTCTCATGCAGCAAGTATTCATACCTCCAATTTAATCAGGATCTTTCTCAGTCCCTCAGTTAAATGGTGATTGCTTTATCTTCAATCAATCGGATGCAAGCTGGAAATACCCTAGCAAGAAATGTGCCAGAATTCAAATCAGCTCTTGCAGTACAATACAGGTTTCTGACAGAGTTACGGCTCCACCAGGGTCAATTTGCATATGGAACTGGTTTTTACAAGTGATCGGGATAGCCGCCAGCATTTCTCTAGTGCCTCTCATGACCACAGGACCTCCCACCCACTGCACTTTACAAACAGTGCAGCTAAAACGTAGTCACTAATAATGGAGCAAACGCAAAACAAATCATCACCTGCATTTACTTTTAAAATAAAATGTATTCAAAGAACAGCGAAAAGTACAGCACAGGAACAGGCCCTTCGGCCCTCCAAGCCTGTGCTGATCATGATGCCCTAATGGAAAAAGAACCTACTAGTCAGTATCCTTCTATTTCCTCCTTATTCATGTATCCATCCAGATGCCTCTAAATGTTGCTAATGTGCCTGCTGCCACCATATCCTCTGACAGCCCCTTCCAGGCACCCACCATTCTCTGCACGAAAAGCGTACCACACACATCTCCCTTAAACTTTCACCCCCTCTCACCTTGAACCTGTGCCCCCTTGTAATTGACACTTCCACCCTTGGAAAAAGCCTCTGACTATCCACCCTGTCTATGCCTCTCATAATTTTGTAGACCTCTGTCAGGTCTCCCCTCAGCCTCCGTCTTTCCAGTGAAAACAATCCTAGTTTACTCAGCCTCTCCTCACAACCTCAAGACCAGCTAACACCCGAGTGAACCCTCTTTGCCCTCTCGCCAAAGCTTCCACGTCCTTCTGATAATGTGGTGACCAGAACTGCACGCAACACTCCAAATGCGGCCTAACCAAGGTTTTAATTAGCTGCAACATGATTTCCCAACTCCTGTACGCAGTGGCCCGGCTTGATGAAGGAAAGCATGTCATTTGCCTTATTAATCACTTTGGCCACTTGTGTTGACACTTCTAGTGAACTGTGGACCGTACGCCCAGATTCCTCTGTATGTTAATGTTCCTGCCATTTACAGTATAATTCATACCTAGATTTGATGCTCAAAAATGCATCAACTCGCATTTGTTCCTCTCTCAGAGTCACAAAGGATTTGTTTATTGTCACGTGCACCGAGGTACGGTGAAAAGTATAGTTCTGCGGACAGCTCAGACAGGTCATTCCGTACATGAAAAGAAAATACATAATAGGGAAAACATAAACTACACACAGGCATCACGTGAAGCATACAACAGTGCAGTACTACTCAGTAGAGACGATGTGTGAAGAAATCAGTTCAGTCCATAACAGTCATTCAGGAGTCTGGTAACAGCGGGGAAGAAGTTGTTTTTGAACCTGTCAGTCCGTGTTCTCAGACTTCTGTATCTCCTGCATAATGGAAGAAGTTGGAAGAGTGAACAAGCTGGGTGGGAGGGGTCTTTGATTATGCTGCCCGCTTTCCACAGGCAGCGAGAGGTGTACACAGAGTGAATGGATGGGAGCTGGCTTTGCGTGATGGACTGGGCTGTGTTAATAACTCTCAAGTTTCTTACGGTCTTGGGCCGAGCAGTTGCCATACCAGGCTGTGATGCAGCCACATAGGATGCTTTCTATCGTGCATCTGTAAAAAAATTGGTCAGAGTCAATGTGGAATGGCAAATTTCCTTAGTTTCCTGAGAAAGTATAGGCGCTGTTGTGCTTTCTTTGTCGTACCGTCGACGTGGGTGGACCCGGACACATTTTTAGTGATGTGCACACCTAGGAATTTAAATCTGTCAACCATCTCCACCTCGCCCAGTTGATGCTGACAGGGGTGTGTACGATACTTTGCTTCCTGAAGTCAATGACCAGCTCTTTAGTTTTACTGACATTGAGGGAGAGATTGTTGTCGCTACACCACTCCACTAGGTTCTCTATCTCCCTCCTGTATTCTGACTCATTGTTGTTTGAGATACGGCCCACTACAGTTGTGTCCTCAGCAAACCTGCAGATGGATTAGGAGCCAAATTTTGCCATGCAGTTGTGTGTGTACAGGGAGTATAGTACGGGGACTAAGTATGCAGTCTTGTGGGGCCCCAGTATTGAGGGCTATCGTGGAGGAGGTGTTGTTTATCCTTGCTAATTGTGGGCTATGGGTCAGAAAGTCGAGGATCCAGTTGCAGAGGGAGGACCTTTGATATGATCTTGGTTGGGATTATGGTGTTGAAGGCGGAGCTGTAGTCAATAAATAGGCATCTGATGTAGGAGTCCTTGTTGTTGAGATGCTCCAGGAATGAGTGTAAGGCCAGGGAGATGGCATCTGCTGTGGACCGGTTGTGGCGGTATGCGAATTGTAGTGAATCCAGGCATTCTGGGAGTATGGAGTTGATGTGCCTCATGACCAACCTCTCGAAGCATTTCATTACGATCAATGTCAAGGCTCTCGGATGGTAGTCGTTGAGGCACGTTGCCTGGTTCTTCTTTGGCACCGGTATGATGGTGGTCTTCTTGAAGCAGGTGGGAACCTCGGAACAGAGTAGGGAGAGGTTAAAGATGTCCGTGAACACATCTGCCAGCTGGTCCACACAGGTTCTGAGTGCAGGACCAGGGACCCCGTCTGGACCCGTTGCCTTCTGATAGTTCACTTTCAAGAAGGCCGATCTGACTTTGGAAACTGTGACGGTGGGCATGGGTGTGTACATGGCTCCTGGTGCAGTCGACAGCGGTTTGATGATTTCCTGCTCAAGCGTGCATAGAATGCATTGAGTTCATCGGGGAGGGGTACACTGCTGCTGGAGATACTGCTCGGCTTCGCTTTGTAGGCCGTTAAGTTGTTTAAGCCTTGCCACAACCCACGAGAGTCCGTGACGCTAGTCTGTGACTCTAGCTTGGTCTGATATTCTCTCTTGGCATCCTTGATGACTTTGCGGAGGTCGTACCTGGATTTCCTGTATAGGTCAGGGTCGCCTGACTTGAACACCTCAGACATGGCCCAAGAGAGAAGAATGGATGGGGCAAGACCCTAATCCATCTCCTTGCTTACTCCAAAAATCTATTCAAATACAAATTGAATCCAATTCATGGTCTCCACAAGAGGGGCAAACTTGATCCAAAAAACAGATATCGCACCTGATCTCAGCCTAAAGACCGAGAAGCAATAATCAGCAGTTTATTTATTTATAAATAAAGATCATCTGCATTTACTGTACAGTAGAGGTAATGGGTGTTTTCCTGCATTCCAGGAAGTCAGTTGGAGAAGGATAGATCTGGATCCATTCTTTGCACACTTTTATCAGCATGTGTTTACAGAGTTACACATTACAAGCATACATCTCCTATCCCATCAACCATTTTCAGTTTGCATCTATTTATAGGGACACAAGTAAATGCCCACCTGAAGTCAACCACCTGCCTACAGTAAAAATCTGAGAGACTAATGACAACAGTGATTAAATTCCAGGTTAACTGGCTATCAGTACCAATAGGGAACAGAGGGAACATGGAGATACCTGGAATGTTAACTTTCCCAATTTTCCACAATAACCTGGACAGAAACTCTGTTGCAACAGTGCCAATGGCTATCAAGGGTTGAGAAGGAAAGGGGCCTACCTTATAAACCTTCCCAACTTTTTTAAGTATGTCACAAATAAGAGTATACAGTGGAATTCCCTATGCATACTTTTCAAGCCTTTCAGGAAGGTATTCACACAAGTTCCACATGAAAGAATTCTAATTAAGCTAAAAGGCACAAAAATCCAAGATGAAACATGGGGCTTAATAACGAGTTGGTGAACAGTAAAATGAGACATGTAATGCGAGACTCTGAGTTCTCGCTGAATGGAATCCTACAAGCATCAATGACTGGACCTATTCTGCCTTCTATTTACATGAATGCCCTGAATGCCAAAACAAAATCTATTATTGACAACTCTGCTGATGATTCTACGACATGAGCAAGAGAGGATTCAAGTAAACCATTGCAGAAAGACTTGGATCAGATTGTAGCTGGAAAGTCAAATGATAACTAAAAATTAACACAGAGAACCGTAATGTGCATTAGACTGAGATTGTGGAATCATAGAATATAGTGCAAAAGGAGGCCATTCAGCCCATCGAGTCTGCATCAGCCCTTGGAAAGAGCACCCTACTTAAGCCCACAGTGTAAGTCAAGTAATAGTGAGTTGATATTCCATTTTACATCTCCCCCAATTGTTATTCCCGTTAAATTTAAGTTACCACCCAGTGTCACCTGTGGTTCAGTTGGGAGCACTCTCGGTGCTGAGCCAGAAGTTTGTCCCACTTCAGACACTTGAGCTCAACAACCTAACCTGTCACCTGTGTGCAGTAGGAGGGAGTGCTCTACGGTCGGAGGCGTCGCTATTCACATGAGGTATTAAACTATCATCCCATCTGCTCTCAAATCCTATATTGAAGAAGAGCAGGTTAGAAAACCAGTGAGAATCCTGTATCGTTGATTTTCTGAAGTCCCAGTGGAATTTGTAACAATTAGGCAAGATATATGGGCAGCGTTGGGCCTCCTAACCATACCTGGTCCAAGGAGATAATCCCACTCCCTTGGGCTGTCCACACCCCCTAGTGGGCAGCTCTCCTGTACAGCAACACTACTGACACCGGTGGCCACTGCCAGTACTGCACTGGGGCCTTCACCGGGAGAGAGAGGCAAATGTGGGTGGGCTGCGGTAACCGGGAGCAGGACACCAGCAAGGGAATGGAGGGGGCGTCGATAGAAAGGGCAGGGAGAGTGACTTACATAGAAACATACATGGTAAATAGAAGCAGGAGGAGGCCATTCGAACCTTCGAGCCTGCTCCGACATTCATTATGATCATGGCTGATCATCAAGTTCAATACCTTGATCCCACCTTTCCCCCATGTCCCTTGATTCCTTTAGCCTCAAGAGCTATATCTAATTCCTTCTTGAAATAACATAATGTTTTGGCCTCAACTACTTTCTGTGGTAGGGAATTCCACAGATTCACCACACTCTGGGTGAAGAAATTTCTCCTCACCTCCGTCCTAAAAGGTCCCTTATCCACAAACTATGACCCATAGTTCTTTCTGAATCTACCCTGTCTAACCCTGTTAGAATTTTCTATGAGATCCCCTCGCACTGCTCTAAACTCCAATCAATATAATCCTAACTGATTTAGCTTCTCCTCATACGACAGTCCTGCCATCCCAGGAATCAGCCTGGTAAACCTTCCCTGCACTCCCTCCACAGCAAGAACATCCTTCCTCAGATAAGGACACCAAAACTGCACACAATACTCCAGGCGTGGCCACATCAACCACTTGTATAATTGCAGTAAAACATCCCTATTCCAATACTCAAATCCACTCGCTATGAAGGCCAACATATAATTTGCCTTCTTTACTGCCTGCTGTATACACGCTTACTTTCAGCAACTGATGCACAAGGACATCTAGGTCTCGCTGAGTATCCACCTCTCGCAATTTACACCATATAAATAATAATCTGCCTTTCAATTTTTGCTACCAAAGCAGATAACCTCACATTTATCCACTTTATATTGCATCTACCATGCACATGCCCACTCAGTCAGCCTGTCCAAATCCCACTGAAGCATCTCCGAATCCTTCTCACAGCTCACCAACTTTGTAACATGTGCAAATTTGGAGCTAATACATTTAGAGCCCTCGTCCAAATCATTAATATATAATGTGAACAGTTGGGGTCCTAGCACAGATCCCTGTGGTACCCCACTAGTCACTGCCAGCCAATCAGAAAAAGACCCATTTATTCCAATGTTTTGCTTCCTGTCTGCGAACCAACGTTCTATCCATCTCAGGACACTACCTGCAATCCCATGCGCTTTAACCTTACATTTTAATCTGCTATGTGATGACTTGTCGACAGCCTTCTGGAAGTCTAAATAAACCACATCCACTGGTTCTCCCTAGTCAATTCTACTAGTTCCATCTTCCAAGAATTCTAGTAGATTTACCAAGCATGACTACCCTTTTGTAAATGCTGACTTTTTCTGATTACACCATGGCTTTGCAAATGCTGTGTTATGTCCCTACTACCGACGTTTTCTGTTTCCTTTCTACCTCCTTTTTCGAATAGCGGGGTTATATTAGCTACCCTCCAATCTGTAGAAGCCATTCCAGAGTCCAAACGTTTTGGAAAATGACCACCAATAGATCTACTATTTCCAGGACCACTTCCTTAAGTACTCTGGGATGAAGATTATCAGGCTCTAGAGATTTATCCGCTTCAATCCCATTAATTTCCCCCAAACCATTTCTTTACTAATGCTAATTTCCTTTAGCTCCTCACTGAAACTTGTGTTTCTCAGAACCGCGAGTACATTATTCATGTCTTCCTTTCTGAAGACAGAAGCAAAGTACAAATTTAGTTCCTCAGCCATTTCTTTGTTCCTGCCGGATCCCTTGAGCAGGCGCAGAGTACCTGGCTATGAGGGTCTCAATCATCACCAGCCCTCCCCCGCAGTAGTAAACAACTGTTATCTCACATGGCGAGTTCCCCAATAGCTGCTAGTTGAATTCCAACAGAAGTGGGATGAGGCCCTTCAGTGGCCATGAGGGCCGGTCTCTATTCCTCCCCTGTGGAGTTTGATAATAGAATGGGGGGAGCCAGGAAGGCCGGCTCCATTCCGCACTCATGATCAAACAACCTTGCCGCCTCCTAACCCACTTCTGGTTGGCTGTTGGAGTGCCACCTAAGCCATCTGGTTCACCAATGTCCTTCAGGGAAGGATGCAAGCTGTCCTTACCCCAGTCACACAGCATTGAAGTTATCGGCCTTCGTCTGAAATGGCCTAGCAAGCCACTCGGCTGTCAAGGGATGGGCAATCAAAGTTGACATTGCAACTGACACCCACATTCCGTGAAGTGATGAAACAAAATGCTTCCCACACCCTCCCTCACAGCCACGGGATCTGCTGGGAGGGCCAATAAACATTAAAAAGAAAGCCAGAGCCAAAGGGTGGGGGGGGGAACATCATCTGGAAAACTCCTTTTCATCAAACCAGCAATCAAACCAGTCCAGGATACCCAATGGACCATGCGTGAACTAAATGTAAAATCACTTCCCCTTGATCGGGGCATACCGATCGGAGGGCGGGCTGATTCTGTGGGGGCCTATGTTCCTCCGCACCGGGCCCCTGGAGGGCTCCGCCATATTGCCGGGGGGGGCGGCGCGGAGATGGGAAGCCAAGTGCATACCGGACAATTGAGGACCGTTGACGCCGGAGTGGTTCACGCCGCTTTTCACGCAGGCGTCAGAACTTGGCAGCGGGATTGGAGAATCCCGGCCTAGGTTTTTACATCAGATTTATTGATTGAATTTAAATACTCCCAGCTGCTGTATTGGAATTTTAATTCAGGTCACCTTGCAGAGAAGGCTTTAAAACCAAGGTCCATCTAATCTCTCGGCTGAATCCCATCGCACTCTCTGAAGGAGAGAAGTGAAGTTCTCTCAGTGCCCGTCCCAATATTCGTTCCTCAACCAAAATCGCTAAAACAGGTGGTCTGTTCATTACACAGAATATAGAGCATACAAACAGGTATAACCAGCCTGTACTGAGGTGTGTGGGGCACATAAGCCATCTTGCACCTTACAACATCTGAAACCCTGAAAAAAAACCAACGTATTGCCTCGTTGCGATAGTATTGCATCATTGCTGTTTGTGAGAGCTTACCATGTGCAAACCTGCTGTTGTCCTACCAATATTAAATTGCTGGCTACGCTTCAGAAAGTACAGTAAAGTGCCGCTCAGTGTCCTGGTGACAGGTGCCGTAGAAATGCAAGCTTTTCTTTCTTCCTGATCATGTACAACCGTTACTTTTCCTCATGTCTAGTGGATACTCTTCCCTTTGTTCTATTACTCATCAGTCCCGTTTATGAAGTCGGCGTTTTTTTGCGTCAGGCAGATATGTATTCTTACTTACCCTCAGTCAGAGGACGTGCAGTACTAATCTAGTTAGCTTCACTGAAGTATTCAATGCACACATCACCAGTCTTCACCCAGCTGTCAGGCACAGCAACAATCAACCAGCAGCTGTTTCCAAAAAACTGTGCATGATCTTAAAGTGACAATGCCCATCTGTATGGGTCTGCTCAGGGTCTAATTCAGGGCTACAATTGTGAGAAATACCTACCCCTTTAAAGCGCTCTGATGGTTCTGCTAGTCAGTAAAGAACTGCGACGGTATGTCCGAATCAAAAACAATATTGGTTTATTCAGGCTGCACGGTGAATGGAGACGTACTGTCTGTTAATATAGGATAATTTCCACGTAGCCAGCATTCATACTAGCCCACTTTTCGCTGCCATATGTAAGGACATCTGGTGGACAAACAGGAAAATGTACTCACCCCATCAGTCAGAGTAAGAACAGGGAGTTATGCAGGTAAGGAAATAGTATCCAAATCCAATATCGTTGCTGTTGAAATCTCTCAACACAGTTCCAGGATCCAAAAATTGATTAAAATCTCCCTTAAAATCTGCACTTGTAGACATTGTGCAGAATAAGACACAAAGTACAGGGTCCCGGGTTCGATTCCCGGCTTGGGTCACTGTCTGTGCGGAGTCTGTACGTTCGCCCCATGTCTGTGTGGGTTTCCTCCCACAAGTCCCAAAAGACGTGCTTGTTAGGTGAATTGGACATTCTGAATTCTCCCTCAATGTACCCAAACAAGTGCCGGAATGTGGCGACTAGGGGATTTTCACAGTAACTTCATTGCAGTGTTAATGTAAGCCTATTTGTGACAATAATAAAGATTATTATTATTATTGTCCCCGTGTCACAATCTCCCTGATGGGAAGAGATGTGAGTTGGGAAGCCACACCCGCAGGCGTTGGTCACACAGGTTTGTGAGGCTGGGGGTAGGTGGAGTTGGGGGGGGGGGGGAATGTTGGGGGGACGCCTCCAGGTACCTTGTCCAATTAAGGACAGCAGGTGGCCTCCATGAGGCTGGAGGGCCAATAGGAAGTCCTCCTGCATCGAAAAATCGGCAGACCCACTGTCAGAGGTGGGAGCTGCCGATACAAGTGGGTGCATGGGGAGGGCACCTCAAGGTGGCGGCACCCTCTGAAGAACGTTTCACAGATTAAAGAGAGGAAATGGCCACAGCCATCGCCGAGGAAGGGGAAACCCCTCTGCAGCACAGCTGGCAGCCACATCTGTAACCCCCTGGCGACTGCTTTGCGGAAGTGTTAAACTCACAAAGTATTGATCCCCGAGTCCAGGAGGCTGTCCCAATTCAGCAGCTGGGTTTTGACCTCTAACAGGCGCCTGTTTCCCAATCGGAAAATTCCAGCTACCTTCTGACCACCAGCAAGCAAGGCGACATCACCCCTCCCCCCACCCCCACCCAGCCGCAATGAGAATTTCACAGAGATAGAACTATGGATTGCAGACCAGCTGCTCACGGGAAATGCTGAGCTCATGCGCCTCCTGTCTCACCTCAGCATCCCTCAGAAATTTCAGGTCAAAATGTCACAACAGTCGAGGTAGGGTTGGCAACCCAATCCAAACACTTTGGTGTGCTGCGACCTTTTGTGATCCTCGGTCTACATCTTATCCAATGTGCAGTGGTATGTTACAGTTCACTCAGGAAGTCCAAGTTACCGGGAACCAGCGCCCGCACTGGAGGTTAGATGTGGGACTTTTGGCTGATGCGAGCGGCTGAGGAAATGTATTCAGAGCTACCTGCAGGTCAACGACACGGGGGGAATTTCAGCAGCGGTGGTCTGGGAAGCACTGAAGGCGGTGGTCAGAGGGAAGCTGATCTCGATATGGGCCCATAGGGAGAAGGTGGACAGGGCAGAGATGGACCGACTGGTAAAGGAGATACTACCCCCCTGCATGGGGTGAGTGGGTGAACTGGCTCAGTAAGAGCCTATTAAAACCAATTAAAGGAGGCTAAGTGGAATATTCCATGCGGCCTCCAAATTCCTGCTGGTCGATGGACCAGTTTAGGTGCCTGGGTGCAACCTGCCAGCAGCAGACTGGGGTCCCAGTGTACCGAGCAGGCCTAGAAGCCCATACTACCTGCCTGGGTACTGCAGCAGCCACATGCTGCCCTGTCGAGGGGCTCCGCTGAGTGGTGGCTGAGTGTTGAAAGAAGTTGGAGACAAGTCGGCTCCATTTTGAAGCCCTCCTTCCATTGCAGCCTTCTGCTCCTTTAAAGCTAGAAAGCCTCCGAATGGCCCTCCAACTTTAACAGCCATCCTCAACTGGATGGTGAGCCTACCCTCTGGCCATTAATTGGATCGGATAGAGATGTTCAAAATCATGACAAGGCTGCACAGAGTAGATGGGGAGAAACTGTTCCTGCTCGCAAAAGGATGCAGAACGAGAGGGCACAGATTAAAAGGGATTTGCAGAAAAAACTCTTTCACACAACGAGCGGTTCAGGTCTGGGATGCGCTGCCTGGAAATGTGGTGGAGGCAGGTTCAATCGAGGCATTCGATGATTACTTGAATAGAAACAATGGGCAGGGTTACAGGGAATAGGCAGGGAAATGGGCACTAAGTCATGATGCTCGTTTGGAGAGCCGGTGCAGGTATGGTGGGCCGAATGGCCTTCTGCACTGTAACAAGTCTGTAACCCTGTGAAATCGCAACGCGTGACCGTTTCCCCCACCTTCCTGAAGTCAGCAGGGGAAATCCTACTCATGCACTTGCCCAGCGCAGCAAAACTAAAAGCCATCAACATTGGGCGGTCACCAAATAAAAAAGTCAAATGGGGAATTCAGAAGAAACTTCCAGGGAATGTAGAGCTCACTGCATCAGAACACATCTGAGATGAATAACATGGATGCATTTAGGAGCTCCGAATATTTGAATAATTCCAACAGTGCGGTTTCAGAGGTAGGTAGATAACCAGTTCATAGATTTCCCTTAGAAGCCCTCATCTTTGATAGAGAAAGCCAGGGTGACTCTCCCTCTGAATTCCAGTCCTTACTTGAGGGAAAACAATCTAGGTTTTAATTGGCACCAAGACAACACAGAGACGATGAGCACTCAGTGTGTGGGGGGTTCCATGGTAAAGGTGCCTAGTCCAGTTACCCCCTGACACAGGGGTTTAAAGCAGTGTTTTTCAAACTGTGGGTCACGACCCGTGGGTGGGTCGAGGGTGCGTGTCTGGAGGGTCGCAGAGAGATTGGTCGCGGCGTGCCCGATTGCGGGATAGAACATAGAACAGTACAGCACAGAACAGGCCCTTCGGCCCTCAATGTTGTGCCGAGCCATGATCATCCTACTCAAACCCACGTATCCACCCTATACCCGTAACCCAACAACCCCCCCTTAACCTTACTTTATGTAGGACGCTACGGGCAATTTAGCATGGCCAATCCACCTAACCCGCACATCTTTGGACTGTGGGAGGAAACCGGAGCACCCGGAGGAAACCCACGCACACAGGGGGAGGACGTGCAGACTCCACACAGACAGTGACCCAGCCGGGAATCGAACCTGGGACCCTGGAGCTGTGAAGCATTTATGCTAACCACCATGCTACCCTGCTGCCCCATGGGCGTGGCAGGCTGCTAACTTGAGAACACCGGCCATGCCCAGCTTTTAAATAGAATGACGCAGTCTTCCCACGAGAAGCGGCAGCAGTGAGCAGGTCACACGCTCGGCACGTACCCTAACATCACGCACCTTGTGCATTTGCCGTAATATCTCAGAGGGAGAGATTCCTCTATTTTATAGCTCCAAGCAAGCAAGGCAACAGGACTGTGAAGAACTGAGGGTGGATCATTTTAAACAAAGAAAAAAACAAAATCGTAAACAAAGCAGTGTAAAGATGATTTCTTGAGATATGACGTTAATTGTGTCAATGCAAATCAGGATGCAAAGCCCATGTGTGTTATATGCAGGAAGTACTGGCAAATGAAAGTTTAAAATCATCAAAGCTTCAAAGGCTTTTGAAGACTAAGCATTGGGATGTTAAAACATTTTTCAAAGGATGCAGCGAGAACTTAAATCATCAGCTGAAGTCGTAAGCAGAAATGTAACATTGAATGACAAAGCAGGTGAGGCCGTGAGGACCAAGCAGGCCCACTTGTCACATTAAAGGCGAGTGAAAATGGTATGTCGCGAAAGTCAGCCGCGTGGGACCCGAAGGTCAGCTGGTTGGTAAAACTGGGTCCCGGAAAAATAGTTTGAAAAACACTGGCTTAAAGCACCAATGTCAAGTTGTTTGCCACGGCTCTCAGCCACAATCTGCTTCATTGGCCGTGCAAATCATCTGTCAGAAATGGAGCCGCACTTTTCCTGTAATTAACGACAGGTATCTCTTCACAAAGCTACAGCAATGGCACCTTTACAACAACAACAATGTATTTACTGTATCGAACGGCTTCAAAATGAAACGTGGTGCTTCACAGGGACACTATAGAGCAAACTGCAAGCCGTGAATGGAGATGTAGGTCAGGTGAGCAAATCATTGTCAGGGAGGAAGGCTTCAGGAAGTGGCTGAAAGCAGGAATGCGAGGGAGGGAGACGGGGAGGTGAAGGGTGACAGTTCCAGAACTGGGGTTCCTAGGCAACTGAACACAGAGCCACCAACGGTGCAGCAATTATAATTGGGAATGCACAAAAGGCCAGAATTGGAGGAGAGCAGACACTTCAGAGGGTTGCAAACTGGAGGAGGGAGGAGCAAAGCCCTGGAGGGATTTGAAAACAAGCATGTGAATTTTAAAAAGGCGTTGCTTGACCGGGACAATGCAGGCCAGCAAGCACAGGAGTGAGAGCGTAACAGGACATGGCATGGGAGTAAGGACAGGGGCAACAGAGAAACCCCAAGATTCCAGACAGACAGTAGAATGTGGCCGGCCAGCCAGGGGTGCATTGGAATAGTTGAGTCTAGAGATAACAAAGGCATTAATGAGGGTTTCAGCAGCAGGTAATAAAGACTTCAATAAAAAAAGAGAGAAAGATTTGCATTTGTGCAGCACTTTTGAAATGAAACGACTCGATGTCTCAAAGTGCTTTACAGTCAATGAAGTACTTCCGAAGTTGTATAGTCACTGCTGTAATGGAGGAAACACAACTACTTTTCAAGGATTAGAAAACAAGCACAAAAGAATTGTAGCCCAAAATGAAAAGGCTATCATCTCGATTTTGATCCACAAATCCTAACTGGGAAAGTATATTAACATCTGCCTCTCCTCACCTAGCAGGAGGATCCTCGGGTAATCGCGGGTATTCATTTATTTTGTCCCCCTTCCCCTTCACCTCTTATTTGCAGACCTACACTCAGGTTTCCACATTTGCCCCCGACGATGTCACGGGCGCTGATCTCGTTAATTTTAAAGAAGGACAAGGACCCCCAGCAGTGTGGTTCATACAGGCCCATATCTCTCCTCAACGTGGACGCGAAGGTGCTGGCAAAAATCCTGGCCACCAGGATAGAGGACTGTGTGCCAGGGGTTGTGCACGAGGACCAGACAGGTTTTGTGAAGGGAAGGCAGCTGAACACGAATGTGCGGAGATTGCTGAATGTCATTATGATGCCGGCGATTGAGGGGGAGGCAGAGATAGTGGTGGCACTGGATGCGGAGAAGGCCTTTGATAGAGTGGAGTGGGGGTACCTATGGGAGGTGTTGGGGTGGTTTGGATTTGGTGAAGGGTTTATTAGATGGGTGAGGCTGCTATATGAGGCCCCGATGGCGTGCGTGGCCACGAATAGGAGGAGGTCGGAGTACTTCCGGCTTTACCGAGGGACCAGGCAGGGTTGCCCCCTGTCCCCCTTGTTGTTTGCACTGGCAATCGAGCCGCTGGCGATGGCATTGAGAGATTCAGAGAGGTGGAGAGGCTTGGTGTGAGGTGGAGAGGAACATAGGGTGTCGTTGTATGCCGACGACCTGTTACTGTATGTGGCGGACCCGGTGGGAGGGATGCCGGGAGTGATGGAGTTACTAGCCGAGTTTGGGACCTTCTCAGGTTATAAATTAAACATAGGCAAGAACGAGGTGTTTGTGGTGCACCCTGGAGACCAGGAGGAAGGAATTGGTAGGCTCCCGCTTAGGCGGGCAGGGGAGAGCTTTAGGTACCTGGGGGTGCAAGTGGCCAGGGACTGGGGGACTCTCCACAAGCATAACTTTACCAGGCTGGTAGATCAGATGGAGGAGGAGTTCAGGAGGTGGGACATGCTGCCATTGTCGTTGGCGGGGAGGGTGCAGTCCGTCAAAATGACAGTGCTTCCGATGTTCTTGTTCCTTTTTCAGTGCCTGCCCATATTTATCCCCAGGGCCTTCTTTAGGAGAGTGACTAGCAGTATTCTGAGTTTTGTGTGGGCACATGGGACTCCGAGAGTGAGGAGGGTGTTCCTGGAGCGAGGAAGGGATGGAGGTGGGCTGGCACTGCCCAACCTTCTGGGGTACTATTGGGCAGCCAATGTGTCAATGGTGCGTAAATGGGTGATGGAGGGGGGAGGGGCGGCGTGGAAAAGAATGGAGATGGCGTCATGTAGAGGTACGAGCCTGGGTGCCATGGTAACGGCACCGTTGCCGCTCTCCCCTAAGAGGTTTACCACGAGCCCGGTGGTGGCGGCGACCCTAAGAATCTGGGAACAATGGAGACGGCATCGGGGGGAAACAGGGGGCTCGATGGAGGCTCCACTGGGTGGCAACCATCGGTTCATCCCGGGGAACACGAATGGGGGATTCAGGGGGTGGCAAAGGGCGGGCATCAGCAAATTGAGGGACCTGTTTATTGGCGGGAGGTTTGCGGGCCTGGGGGAACTGGAAGATAAATTTGGCCTTCCCCAGGGGAACATGTTCAGATACCTGCAGGTAAAGGCGTTTGCTAGGCGACAGGTAGAGGGATTCCCTTTGCTGCCCTCGCAGGGGACGATGGACAGAGTGCTTTCGGGGGTGTGGGTAGGAGAGGGGAAGGTGTCTGACATCTAGAAGGTAATGCAGGAGGTGGAGGAGTCGTCAGTGGAGGAGCTGAAGGCTAAATGGGAGGAGGAACTCGGGGAGCAGATAGAGGACGGGACTTGGGCGGATGCCTTGGAGAGAGTCAACTCTTCCTCCTCATGTGCGAGGCTTAGTCTCATCCAATTTAAGGTGCTGCACCGGGCCCACATGTCCGGGACTAGGATGAGTAGGTTCTTCGGGGGTGCGGACAGGTGCAACAGATGTTCGGGGAGTCCTGCGAACCACGCCCATATGTTCTGGGCATGCCCAGCACTGGAAGAATTCTGGAAGGGGGTGGCGGGGACGGTGTCGAGGGTGGTTGGATCCAGGGTCAAACCAGGGTGGGGACTCGCGATTTTTGGAGTTGCGGTAGAGCCGGGAGTGCAGGAGGCGAAAGAGGCCGGTGTCCTGGTAGCCCGTCGAAGGATTCTGTTACAATGGAAGGATGCAAGGCCCCCAAGTGTGGAGACCTGGATCAGTGACATGGCGGGATTTATAAAATTGGAAAGGGTCAAATTTGCCCTGAGAGGATCAATACAAGGGTTCTATAAACGATGGCAGCCTTTTCTGGACTTCCTGGCTCAGAGATAGGTAACTGGGTCAATAGCAGCAGCAACCCGGGGGGGGGGGGGGGGGGGGGGGGGTGCATTATTGTAGTGTTTATTCTGTAACTTTATAGTGTGTTAATTTGCGTTGTTGTTAAAATGCTGGGTTGTTCATGGGGATGGGGCGAATGTATATGATTGTTAATATTATTGTTATTTTCGGTATTTTACTAAGGTGCGTCAATGTTGTATAAAATCAAAATTTCTCAATAAAAATTATTTAAAAAAAAAAAAGGTTTCCACATATGACTCTTCATAAGCAATCACCACTGGGAAGCCCCCCATGAGAAGCTCAGAGCGGCTGGACTTGATGGGCAACGGAGGTGCGGTGAGGGACCAAGTCTTCTGGGTTTGTATGAAGACAAGTACGCAACAGCTTCCCATGGATGACTGGAACATTGGAACTCCAGCACACCAGGGTCCCGGGACTAATAATAATAATAACCTTTTGTTGTCACAAGTATGAAGTTACTGTGAGAAGCCCCTAGTCGCCACATTCCGGCACCTGTTCAGGTAAGCTGGTACGGGAATTGAACCCGCGCTGCTGGCCTTGTTCTGCATCACAAACCAGCTGTCTAGCCCACTGAGCTAAACCAGCCCATATCTACATGACTACTAAGTGGAACATCACAGAAAATGATTTACAGCTGAGGGATGCAATAATAGTAATAATCTTTATTATTGTCACAAGTAGGCTTACATCAGCACTGCAATGAGGTTACTGTGAAGAGCCCCTCATCGCCACATTCCGGCGCCTGTTCGGGTACACTGAGGGAGAATTCAGAATGTCCAATTCACCTAACAGGCACGTCTTTCGGGAGTTGTGGGAGGAAACTGGAACACCCGGAGGAAAACCACACAGACACGGGGAGAACGTGCAGACTCCGCACAGTGACCCAAGCTGGATTTGAACCCGGGTCCCTGGCACTGTGAAGCTACCATGCTGCCCTCGAGGGGAGAAAGGTGGATTTCTGAATTGGGGATGATCGATGCTTTGGACTCCATGTTTGCTATATTCTACCTAATCAGCTTCTGCCCAAAAGTAAGCAGGATATAAGAAAACTAAATTTAGAATTGGAGTTCCTGGCAGCAAAATGTACATCGCTGGACGGAGATGGAATACACATTCATAAACATGCTGACCTCCCACTTTTCAGGGCATCGAGAGTTCTGGCCCCAGGGTGTTCATGAAGATTTCTCTCTCACACGCAAACACACAATGTACAGGAGCTTTATTATGCAACATCAACCACAAGCTGCGTTGCATTAACGAGGTAAAATGCCCCAAAGCACTTCACAGGGATGTTATTCCATTACATGCATAATGAGTCACCCCTTGTACTTTGTTTATTTTTTTGCTCATTCCGGGCGACACGGTGACACAGTGGTTAGCGTTTTGGGCCAGGGTACATTCCAGTCTTGGATGAGTGTGTAGAGTTTGCACATTCTCACCGTGTCTGCATGGGTTTCCTCCGGGTGCTCCGGTTTCCTCCCACAGACCAAATATGTGCAGGTTGGGTGGCTTGGGGGTGAGTACCCATACTGGATTGCCTTAGTGTTCAGGAGGTATGTAGGTTAGGTTTGGGATTGAGGCGAGAGGCTAAGTCTGTGCTGCTTTGGAGGATCAATGCAGACTTGAGGGGTCGAATGGTCTTCTTCTGCACTGTAGGGGACTTAACCTTAAGGCAGCATGAACCAAGTAACCTGGACTACGGTCATATATCAGAGTTCAGGTAGGGAGTGGCAGATTCCCTTCCCTGAAGGATAATTCTAAATGACTGGTTACAGAGTGGCGCTGACTCTGGCACAGTTATAGTTCAGCTCCTGGTGCACGGTATGGATTGACCGAAAGGGTGGGTGTGGGAGCAGCGCCTGCTCTTTCTAGGAAGCACTTGCGAACTATGAGACACTCTCTTAACAAAAACTGCAGTTAGAAAACAGCTGCTCCTCTGAGTTAATGGATCCCTACAGAGTTATCTTAATAAACAAACTTAATCTCACCTTTGAAACTGCCTCAACCTCTCCATCAAAAAAGCTTTTAAGAGACAATAGTGTGCAAAATTGAATGTTGACAATGCAGTTCAAAGCTTTTAGCCTTTGAGGCATGCAAACAGGCTTCAATGCTTTAAAGAGCAGTAAAATTGACTGTGAGAAAACAATTTCAAAGGTTTCCACCACATGAAAGGAAATATTTTAACCTTCATCTCACAGATCTTTGATCTTGGCCTATTGATTGATTGTTTAAAGGGTTTTGGGGGACAAATTGGAACACTTTCACTTTATTATGAAAGAACTGTACTTTTGAGATACTGACTGATTGTTTTCAGGGTTTAAATGTTACAGATGGGAAAAGCAGCCAAACAACCCCCATCCCAGGAAAGACCTCTGACCAGAGCCGATTGAGCCCAGCATAGGTCCCTCCTGACCCTCACCTCCAATTAAGGATTATCCTTGGCACCCTGGAGGCATTTGTAGGAAGGGTATTCACCCCCTTGCCATCCCTTAGACTGTAAGGTGCCAGATTGACATTGCTAAGGGGTACGGCCGGGGGGGTTGAAGTGGGTTACTGAGGGTGAGATGCCCTTGCTAGTGACCAGAAGGGAGTACTGCATCAACACCTTTGAGAACGATGCGCCCTTTAAAAAATGAGCCCTGGCCTCTGAGGAGTGGGAGCTGTTATGCAAGAATAGGTCCCACCCTCCTCATTTCCAACGAGAACCACGGTGTGCCATGGAATGGGACTGAAAACCCGACTGAGGGCAACATTCTTTCAATCTTCCTAGAGCCAGCTCCCGTTGGCGGGAGCACTTAGTGGCCGATTGAGAGAATCGCCCTCTTGGTGTTTGAAATTCTCTCCTCCAAAGGGCAGAGCAGGCTGGGCCATTGAATCTTTTCAAGGCTGAGTTCTATTTTACAAGGGAGTCAAAGGTTATGGGAGACAGGCAGGAAGATGGAGGTAAGGCCATATGAGGTCAGCCATGGACTTATTGATTGGTGGAGCAGGCTCAAGAAGCCAAAGGGCCTACAATCCCGTACCTATTGCTTTCACTCTTATATTCCTAAACCACAGACGTGCCACCGGGAGAGGTGAACTTTGCTGACGCAGACAGGTGACCTTGAGCCTTGGAGAAGTAAATAAAGTTAAAAATCAGGGGAAACCCCTCCATCGGACATTGGGGATGTGCGGGACTGGCTTCTCTGCTATGGCCTGGTCTTTGAGCCATTGAACCTCTCCACGGCCCTCCTAGCTGCTGCAGAGAGGCTGCCTGATTAAATTGGTGGCCTCTTCACGAGGCTGAGGGGAGTGGTGTGGGTTTGGTTGATGGAAGTTGTCCAGTTGGTGGTAAAATGGTAGCAGCCTCATAAAATGGTCCTCAGAGTGCTTTCGATTTGGCTGGGAGCTGGGGGGCCCTGCACAAGCTCAACCTCACAAGGTTGGTGGAGCAGGAGTTCAAAAGGTGGGATATGTTACCGCTGTCACTGGCGGGGAGGGTGCAGTCCGTTAAGATGACGGTGCTCCCGAGGTTTTTGTTCCTGTTCCAGTGCCTCCCCATCCTTATCCTGAAGGCCTTTTTTAGGAGGGTCAACAGGAGTATTACGGGATTTGTGTGGGCGCATGGGACTCCGAGGGTGAGAAGAGTGTTCCTGGAACGGGGCAGAGATGGGGGGGGGGGGGGGGGCTGGCATTGCCCAGCCTCTGTGGGTACTACTGGGCTGCCAACGCAGCGATGGTGCATAAGTGGGTAATGGACGGGGAAGGGGCAGCATGGAAGAGGATGGAGATGGCGTCCTGTGTGGGCACGAGCCTGGAGGCGCTGGTAACGGCGCCGTTGCCGCTCCCTCCAACGAGGTATACCACGAGCCCGATGGTGGCCGCTACCCTCAAGTTTGGGGGCAATTCCTAGGGGTCCAGGTGGCAGGGAGCTGGGGGGGGCCCTGCACAAGCTCAACCTCACAAGATTGGTGGAGCAGATGGAGGAGGAGTTTAAGAGATGGGATATGTTACCGCTGTCAATGGCGGGGAGGGTGCAGTCTGTCAAGATGACGGTGCTCCCGATGTTTTTGTTCCTGTTCCAGTGCCTCCCCATCCTTATCCCGAAGGCCTTTTTTAGGAGGGTCAACAGGAGTATCACGGGATTTGTGTGGGCGCATGGGACTCCGAGGGTTCGAAGAGTGTTCCTGAAACGAGGCAGGGATAGGGGGGGCTGGCGTTGCCCAACCTCCGTGGGTACTACTGGGCGGCCAACGCAGCGATGGTGCATAAGTGGGTAATGGACGAGGAAGGGGCAGCGTGGAAGAGCTTGGAGGCGGCGTCTTGTGTGGGCACGAGCCTGGAGGCACTAGTAACGGCGCCGTTGCCGCTCCCTCCAATGAGGTATACCACGAGCCCGGTGGTGGCGGCTACCCTCAAAATTTGGGGGCAATGGAGATGGCACAGGGGTGAAATGGGGGGCTCGATGGAGGCCCCGATTCGGGGGAACCATCGGTTCGTCCCAGGGAGCATTGATGGCGGATTTCTGGGCTGGCACAGGGCAGGGGTTAGGAGGTTGAGGGACCTGTTTGTGGAGGGGAGGTTCGCGAGCTTGGGGGAGTTAGAGGGGAAGTTTGGGCTCCCCCCGGGGAACATGTTTCGGTACATGCAGGTTAGGGCGTTTGCCAGGCGGCAGATGGAGGGGTTCCCCTTGTTGCCCCCACGTGGGGTATGGGACAGGGTGCTCTCGGGGGTGTGGGTTGGAGGAGGGAGGATTTCAGACATATACCGGGTAATGCAGGAGGTAGAAGAGGCCTCGGTGGAGGAACTGAAGGGTAAATGGGAAGAGGAGCTGGGTGAAGAGATTGAGGAGGGGACGTGGGCGGATGCCCTGGAGGGAGTGAATTCCTCCTCTTCCTGTGCGAGGCTTAGCCTCATACAGTTTCAAGGTGCTGCATAGGGCCCACATGACTGGGTCGAGGATGAGCAGGTTTTTCGGGGGAGAGGACAGGTGTGCTAGGTGCTCGGGGAGCCCAGCGAACCACGCCCATATGTTTTGGGCGTGCCCAGCGCTGGGGGAGTTTTGGAAGGGGGTAGCAAGGACGGTGTCGAGGGTGGTGGGATCCAGGGTCGAGCCAGGCTGGGGACTCGCAATTTTTGGGGTTGCAGTGGAGCCGGGAGTGCAGGAGGCGAAAGAGGCTGGTGTCCTGGCCTTTGCGTCCCTAGTAGCCCGGCGGAGGATCTTGCTCCAATGGAAGGATGCGAGGCCCCCAAGCATGGAGGCCTGGATCTCGGATATGGCGGGGTTCATTAAATTGGAGAGGGTGAAATTTGCCCTGAGGGGATCAGTACAAGGGATTTTCAGGCAGTGGCAGCCTTTTCTGGACTTCCTGGCGGAAAGGTAGGGAAATAGGCCAATAGCAGCAGCAATCCGGGGGGGGGGGGGGGGGGGGGGGGGTAAGGATTGGGGGGAGGGAGAACTGTGCACATGGGTTTGTGGAGGGTGCTATCTCTCTCTCTTTTTTTTCTTTTTTTTTCTTTGTTTTTGTTCTTTCCT
Organism: Scyliorhinus canicula; assembly: GCF_902713615.1. NCBI lineage: Eukaryota > Metazoa > Chordata > Chondrichthyes > Carcharhiniformes > Scyliorhinidae > Scyliorhinus > Scyliorhinus canicula. The sequence continues at coordinate 288,358,669 of NC_052146.1, read as the reverse complement.
TTTCTTTCAAGTTGCTCTTGAAGCAGGGGGGGTATTGTTCATGGGGTGTTACCGCGGTTGTATGTTAATAGAGTTAAGAAGTTTATATTTTGTATTTTGTAAAAATTTCAATAAAAATAATTTTTAAAAAATAAAAAAATAAAAATTTTTTGGGGACAATGGAGACGGCATAGGGGAGAAGTGGGGAGCTCGATGGAGGCCCCGATACGGGGGAAACATCGGTTTGTCCCAGGGAGCATTGATGGCGGATTTCTGGGCTGGCACAGGGTAGGGTTTAGGAGGTTCAGGGACCTGTTTGTGGAGGGGAGGTTCGCGAGCTTGGGGGAGTTGGAGGGGAAGTTTGGGCTCCACCCGGGGAACATGTTTAGGTACATGCAGGTTAGGGCGTTTGCCAGGCGACAGGTGAGGGGTTCCCCTTGCTGTCCCCACGGGGGGTACGGGACAGGGTGCTCTCGGGGGTGTGGGTTGGAGGAGGGAGGATTTCAAACACATACCGGGTAATGCAGGAGGTAGACAAGGCCTCGGTGGAGGAACTGAAGGGGAAATGGTATGATGAGCTGGATGAGGAGATTGAGGAGGGGACGTGGGCGGATGCCCTGGAGAGAGTGAATTCCTCCTCTTCCTGAGCGAGGCTTAGCCTTATACAATTCAAGGTACTGCATAGGGCCCACATGACTGGGACGAGGATGAGTAGGTTTTTCGGGGACGAAGACAGGTGTGCTAGGTGCTCGGGGAGCCCAGCGAACCACGCCCATATGTTTTGCCCAGCGCTGGGGGAGTTTTGGAAGGGGTAGCAAAGACGATGTCGAGGGTGGTGGGATCCAGGGTCCAGCCAGGCTGGGGACTCGCAATTTCTGGGGTTGCAGTGGAGCTGGGAGTGCAGGAGGCGAATGAGGCCGGTGTCCTGGCCTTTGCGTCCCTAGTAGCCCGGCGGAGGATCTTGCTTCAATGGAAGGATGCGAGGCCCCCAAGTGTGGAGGTCTGGATCAATGACATGGCGGGGTTCATTAAATTGGAGAAGGTGAAATTTGCCCCGAGAGGATCAGTACAAGGGTTCTTTAGGCGGTGGCAGCCTTTCCTGGACTTCCTGGCGGAACGGTAGGGAAATAGGCCGGCAGCAGCAGCAACCCGGGGGGGGGGTTTGGATCGGTGGGAGGGAAAACTGTGTACATGGGTTTGTGGGTTGTGGCGGGTGTTATCTCTTTCCCTTTTGTTGTTTGGGTGGTTTTTTGGGGGGTTTTTTTGTTTGCAGTTGCTTTTGTAGTTGGGTGGGTGTTGTTCTTGGGTTTTTACCGCGGTTGTTTTGTTAATATTGTTTTGTTGTTTATATTTTGTGAAAATCTTAATAAAAAATTTTTTTTTTTTAAAAAGAGTGCTTTCGATTATGCAAATCACTGCCCACCCCCTTAGAGCAGGGCAGTCAGTTGGTCTCACAGCTTGACATTAGGGGTGGGACGGTGTCAGAGAGTCGAGGTGAGGCAGCTCTCCGCTATTCTACCAGCCTCAAGCCTCCATTCTCAGCGGTCTTGTGGTGCAGGGTAGTGTCCCTGCCTCTGAGCCAGGAGCTCGAGGTTCGAATCCCACCCAGGACTTGGTGGCCAAGGAATGTGAATCCATAATGCAGCCAAACAGGTTGCGTGTCAACCTTTAAATCCTTCCCAACACATCAATGGCTGCTGGTAAGAGCGGGAGAGACTCCTGGTCGGCCACACTTGATGTGGAGTGGCGTCCCTCAAGCCAATAGCCTCTGCTGACAGAGTAGTGACCCGTTCCGGGAATTAGTTGCCATGGAAACAATTAAAGTCTGCCTTGGTGCACCACTAGGTTCAGGAAGAGAATTGGAATAGAAGCCGCCATTCTCGCCACTCAGGGATCAGTAACATTTTGCCCCACATAGTTGACCGCTCCCAGTGTAAAGATAAATCACTTCAAAATTCTTTATTTAATCTATTAGTGGGTCACCTCTATTTTTTTGGACTCATCTCCAAGCTCAAAAAGCTTCTTTGCCTCATCCACCCAGTCAAAATATTTCTGAATGTTATGTTCAGGTTTCCTTTTAGATTTCCACTTTGCTGAAGCAAAGGGCCTCAGGCCTGCCCAACCTGTCGCTGGGAAGCTCACAGAGTCTTCATTTCAACTCAGCTCAGGAGCTGTGCCTTGCAATTCCCAGTGAACGTCCCCGTAGGCCATTGCAAAGCAGTGAACTCAAAGCCATATCTCCACCGACTCTCGTTGCCAATAGTTAAATGAGCTCGCTCAGTGAGCAATTAATAGGTGGGATCAGGGGAGGGCCAATAATCTGCCCCCACTTTGCTGCGTAAAGAGACCTGTATCGATTCCGCTCCAAAATGACCCACAAAACGATTCTGGGACAGGAATCAGAACAAATGAAGATATATCGAAATGCCCGCCACCACCAGTTATTATTTTCTATTGGCCTGGGAAAGTATTGCCAAGGCTTTCATTTCATAGAATCCCTACCGTGCAGAAGGAGGCTATTCAGCCCTACGGGTCTGTGCCGACCCTCTGAAAGAGTAGATGGGTGATCTGCCAGGGGCAGCACGGTAGCACAAGTGGATAGCACTGTGGCTTCACAGCGCCAAGGTCCCAGGTTCGATACCCTGCTGGGTCACTGTATGTGCGGAGTCTGCACGTTCTCCCCGTGTTTGCGTGGGTTTCCTCCGGGTACTCCGGTTTCCTCCCACAGTCCAAAGTTGTGCAGGTTAGGTGAAATGGCCATGATAAATTCCCCTTAGTGACCAAACGTTAGGAGGGGTTATTGGGTTGCAGGGATAGGGCGGAAGTGAGGGCTTAAGTGGGTTGGTGCAGACTCGATGGGCTGAATGGCCTCCTTCTGCACTGTATGTTCTATGTACTGTGTACTAGCACCCCCCCTCCATCCCAGGCCCACTCCCTGCCTCATCCCCATAACCTCACCGAACCTTTGTACACAGTTTAGCATGACCAATCCACCTGACCAGCACACCTTTGAACTGTGGGAGGAAACTGGAGCACCCAGGAGGAAACCCACGCAGACACGGGGAGAAAGTACAAACGTCACACAGTCACCCATGATCGGAATTGATACCAGGTCCTTGGCATTGTGAGGCAGCAGGGCTAACCACCGTTCCGACTTCCAAACCAAGCAAAAGAGAGTCTGAAAGGAATCTCCAAAAAGATTTTGAACTGCTGTTCTGTGAACTTCAGTCGAAAGAAAATCAGGTGTGAAAAGAATGGTCTGCCAATTCGCGATGGGCGTGTTTCACACTGCTGGTCAAGGTCAAGTTCACCTCCCATTGTTCACATTAATTGTTTGGACAAATGTGAATGTTCAGTCAAGCTTGATACTTAATGCTGAAGGCCAGCAGGTTGTTACAATGATGAAAGTTCATTCAAGCCCTACTCCACAGAGATTTGAGTGCGTAATCTCAGCCAACACTTCAGGGCAGTGCCAAGGGAGTTAGCAGTGCTGTCTTCAAATGAGATATTAAAACCAATACATGCTTCTCAGCTGGGCCTGAAAGATGTCATCACATTATTCAGAGAACAACTGGGAAATCATCACTGGTGTCCTGCTCAATGTTTCTCCCTCACCACTCTTATCAAGGTGCAGGGACTGGGGGGTGCTGACTGGACTGAGGGAGATGATGGATTGCATGGGGTCGATGCAGGCAGGGAAGGCCCCAGGGCCGGATGGATTCCCAATCGGGTTTTATGAGAAGTGTGGGTTGGAACTGCGGCCCCTGCTAGTTGAGATGTATAATGAATCAATGGTGAGGAGCGAGCTCCCCACCACGCTGTCTCAGGCCTTGATATCGCTCATTTTAAAGAAGGACAAAGACCCGAAGCAGTATGGATCATACTGCCCGATCTCTGTTGAATGTAGATGCGAAGTTGTTAGCGAAGGTTTTAGCGTCGCGGATAGAGGACTGTGTGCCGGGGGCGATAGGAGAAGATCAGATGGTGTATGTGAAGGGGCAGCAGCTATCGGTGAATGTACGGAGGCTGCTTAATGTTATTATGATGCCCTCGGGGGCAGAGAAGTACAAGTGGTGACGGCAATGGATGCAGAGAAAGCGTTCGGTCGGGTCAAATAGGCGTACCTGCTTGAGGTGTTGTGTCGGATCAGGTTTCGGCAAGGGTTTGTGGATTGGTTATGACTGCCGTATAAGAAATCCAAGGCGAGTGATCGGACGAACAGGGTCAGCTTGGATTATTTTGGGATACAGTGGGGGACGAGGCAGGGGTGCCCGCTCTCCTGCTGCTCTTTTCCCCCGCAATTGAGGTGCTGGCACTGCCACTTGGTGGTGGGGGGGAGTGTGCGGTTGAGCACCGAGTTTCTTTGCATGCAGATGACCTCCTGTTGTATACTTCAGACCTGGTTGGGTGTTTCGATAGGATCATGGGGGATTCTGGAGGAATTTGGCCATTTTTCGGGGTACAAGTTGAATATGAGGAAAACGAGGTGTTCTCAATTCATGCACAGGACAGGAAAGGAGGCTGGGGGACTTGATGTTTCAGGTGATAGGGGTGAGCTTTCGCTATCTTGGGATACAGGTGGTGCAGAGTTGGGCTCAGCTGCATAAGCTGAACTTGGTGGAGGGAATGAAGGCGAACTTTGGTGCATCGGGTACAAAAGTGAGGTAGGATAATAGGGTATTTTGAGGTTTGTGTGGGCAGAAAAGGCTCCGCGGGCTAGGACTGTGTTCTTGGAGAGGGATCGATGGGGGAGTGTGGGGGGGGGGGGGGGGGGCATTGGCATTGCCAAGCTTGTTGAATTACTATTGGGCAGCAAATATTGCAATGGCTAGGAAACGGGCAGTGGAAGAGCGGCCGGTTTGGGGGGGTGGAAGGGGACCAGCTTGACAGCACTACTATTGGCGCCCCTTCCGTTCTCGCCAGTCAGGTACCCCGCGAATACGGTGGTGGTATCAGTGCTGAGGGTTTGGAACCAGTGTCGGCAGCACTTTGGAAGGCATGCTGCTGTGGACGCCAATTTGCAACAATCACAGGTTTGCGCTGGGGGGGCTGGATGCGAGGTTCCAGGGGTGAAAGCAGATTGGCATCGAATGTTTTAGAGATTTGTTCGTGGGAGAGAGGTTTGCACATCTGGAGGAGCTAGCGGGGACGTGCCAGTTACCACGGGAGAATAGGTTCAAGTATCTGCAGGTTACGGACTTTATTAGGAAGGAGGTGCCGTTGTTTCCGACGCGGACACCCCCCCCCCCCCCCCCCCCGGTGCTTCAGAATAAGGTTCTGCCCAAGGATGCACTTGGGGAGGGCAGGGTTGCGGACATGTATGCGGAGCTATTACAGAGTGAGTACGCCCCCATGGAGGAGGTCAGACACACGTGGGAGGAGGAATTGAGGGGGTGATGGGGAAGTTGAGGCCATAGTGTGGAGGGAAGCTCTGTGGAGGGTGAATGTGTCCTCGTCATGCGCTAGGTTAAGTCTTCTTCCATTTAAGGTGGTGCATAGAGCTGACATGATGGTATCTAGGATGAATCAGTCCTTTTGGGTGGTGGAGGATAGATGTGGGTGGTGTGCGGGGGGGGGGGACTGGCAAACCATGTGCGTGTTTTGGGCATGTCCGAGGTTCAAAGGGTTATGGAAGGGATTTTCGGACGTAATGTCAAAGGTTTTGGGGTAGAGGTATCTCCGGGTCCAGAGGTGGCGATATTTGGGGTGTCGGAGGATCTGGGATTACAGGTGGGAAGAGAGACCGACATCTTGGCCTCCCTGATAGCCCGGAGACAGATCTTTGGCAGGACTCAGAGCCGCCTAAAGCGGGGGGGGGGGGGGGGGGGGGGGGGGGGGGTCACCATCAGGGGGTGCGGAGGAAGGGTTCAACTCAAGGTTTTTTTTTTTCATTCATTTACGGGATGTGGGCATCGCTGGTTAGGCCCCCGTGTATTGCCCATCCCTAGTTGCCCTTCAAAAAGTGGTGGTGAGTTGCCTCTTTGCTGCAGTCCTTGAGATGTAGGTGCACCCACTGTGCTGTTATTTAGGATGTTGCCCCAGCAACAGTGAAGGAGCAGCAATATATTTCCAAGTCAGGGTGGTGAGTGACTTGGAGGGGAACCTCCAGGTGGGGGGTGGGGGTTCCCAGGTATCTGCTGCTCTTGTCCTTCTAGATGATAGTGGTTGTGGGTTTGGAAGGTGCGGTCTAAGAAATCTTGGTGGATTACTGCGGGTCATCTTGTAGATGGTACACATGGCAGCCACAGTTCGTCAGTGGTGGGGGGTTTGAATGTTTATGGAAGTGGGAGTAATCAAACGGGCTGCTTTGTCGAACTTCTTGAGTGTTGTCAGAGCTGCACTAATCCAGGCAAGTGGAGAGCATTCCATTACACTCCTGACTTGTGCCTTGTAGATGGTGGACAGGCTTTGGGCGTCAAGGGGTGAGCTACTCGCCATAGGATTCATAGTGTTTGACCTGCTCTGGTAGCCACAGTATTAACGTGGCTAGTCCAGTTCAGATTCTGATCAATGGTAACCCCCAGATCATGATTGTGTGGGATTCCGTGATGGTAATGCCATTGAATGTCAAGGGACGATGGTTAGATCCTCTCTTGCAGGAGATGGCCATTGCCTAGTACTTGTGTGGCGTGAATATAACTTGCCACTTGTCAGCCCAATTTTGGATATTGTCTAGGTCTTGCTGCATTTGTAAGAAGTCTTACAACACCAGCTTAAAGTCCAACAGGTTTGTTTCAAACACTAGCTTTCGGAGCACAAGAGTTTGAAACAAACCTGTTGGACTTTAACCTGGTGTTGTAAGACTTCATACTGTGCTCACCCAGTCCAACACTGGCATCTCCACATCATTGCTGCATTTGGGCAAGGACTGCTTAATTATCTGAGTCACGAATGGTGCTGAACATGGTGCAGCCATCCACAAACATCCCCACTTCTGACCTTATGATGGGAGGTCATTGATAAAGCAGCTGAAGATGGTTGGCCCTAGGACACTGCCCTCAGGAACTCCTGCAGTGATGTCCTGGAGTTGAGATGATTATCAACTTCTTTAAGAGATATTGAGTTGCCAGCAGGGTGGGGGGGGGGGGGGGGGGTGCCTTGTTGGTTTATTTTTTGTTTGGGTGGGGGCAGGACAAAACGTTGGAAAGGGAGGCAGTTACCGGGGGGGGGGGGGGGGGGGGGGGGGGTGGGGGGGTGGGGGGGGGGGTTGGTTGGGGGAGGTGAAGGGAGGGTGGTGTTTGTTACTTGTTGCCGCGTTTTGCTTCTGTATTTCTGTGATTATGTATATAGTTAAAATGCCTTCAATAAAATGTTTTTCAAAAACAAAAGATGTGCATCATAAATGATTTTAGCATTGAGTGTGGGTTAGGTCTAAACCCTCTGTAGTGAAATGCAGCACATGAAACGCAGAGATATTATAAAATACCACAAAATATTTTGTAAAGATACTGACTAATTGCTAAAATGTCATCATGCTGGGGAGGAAACAGAGTACTTCAATGATATGAGAAAGTCTAACGGGGTAACAATGACTCACTCGATCACAAGCAGCAGATTTAGCTATATGAGCAAGTGGCCAGCAGCCTTAGAACTTTCCAATTTTGTCCAGTCTGGACTCCAAATATGCCACCCCACACCCTCTTCCTCTTTGCTACATCCCCATTCTGTTGCAACCGAGCCATATTGGGCAGTGTCATACTCTATCTCACTCATTCCTGGACCACAAAACTTTCAAACCCTTTGGGCTCGATTAACTGGTTGTTCACACATGCAGGATATTCCAGACCTGCGTTGGCGCACAGGTGTCCCGGCGTCGAGGGGGTGAAGTCACCGGGAAATCACATTGACAATGGTGGCGTCAGTAAATCCCTTCGCCGGACCACCACCGCCGCCAAAAAACCCACAGCCTTTAAAAAGCCAGGCTTGATATTGCTGCTTCATTGTTTTCAAATTCATACATTGCCTCATCTCTTGCCTATCTCTGTGATCTCCTCCAGCCCCACAACATGGAGATACCTGCATTCCTCTAACCCTGGCCTCTCGAGCATCCCCAATTTCAATCGCTCCACCATCAGTGGACACAGTAAGAAGTCTTACAACACCAGGTTAAAGTCCAACAGGTTTATTTGGAATCACTAGCTTTCGGAGCGCAGCCCCTTCATCAGGTGAATCAGGAATGTGGCATATTTTGTTTTATAATGCTCCTGTGTAACACCTTGTAGCATTAAAGGCGCCGCACAAGCTGAATTAGTTGTTGCATTTCCTTTGTGCTAATCAACCCATGTGACATCCGGTCAAAACCTTTGCCTTGGTTTCTTAAGAAAGTGTTAAACTATTGCAGTCGCCAACCTTCGATGGAGACTTTAAACCGAAGCCTTGTCAATCTGTTCCAGTGCATGTTAAAGACATCATGGTATCACAAAGGAAGAGAACAGAGTTTCCTGTGCTGTCCTGGACATAACTCCTTCCTCAGCAACCTGCCAAATTTTAAATGGCCTTTGACTCCCTGCAGTTTGCTCTGCACAAAACAATTGCAGTGTTTGTCAACAAAACAAGTCACCAGACTTTAATGCCGTTCATTCTGCATTAAGCAAGTAGAGATATTTCCGAGATGTTTAAAATCTGCTGTATAAATATTAGTGTTTTGTCTACTTTTTTTCATTTTGCACGTCCTTGCATAAGTCTTTTACGAACTGGCTCAAGCACTTGTGCATACTTGAGGTAAGTAAGCTCTTAATTTCCATGGTTTACCAAGACCGTCCTATAGTATCACCCATGTAGCATCTCCCTTGCCCCAGCTCATCTCTTGCAAAACCTTCATCCATCCCGATTCGATCTCTAGACCTGACTATTCAAACAATCTCTTGACCGGCCTCCCACCTGGAGGTCATCCAAAACTCTGCTGTCTGCATCCTAACTCGTCAAGAATGTTATCCCCTCATCATTCCTGTGCTCGCTGACCTCTATTGGCTCTCTGTCTGACAATGCCTTGATTTGAAAATTCTCATCCCGGTTTTTAAATCCCCCAGTGATTCCCTTTCCCAATTTCTGTAAGCTTCTCCAGCCCTACAACACTTCCTGAGTCTCGCATTCCCCCAGTACTGACCTTGTGCGCATCTCCAATTGAATCGCTGCACTGACAGCTGTGCCTCCAGCTCCCTAGACACTAGAATTCCCTCCCTGCATGATGCACGCTCACACACTTCTTTAGAAACATTAAAGGTATTTATTAATAATAAAAACTGCAGAGGCCAGGAGCTCTCCCCCTCCCACCTACCCCCTCCAGCTGCCCGAGAAACACCCCTCCCACCTTCCCTGTTCCCTGCATGTGTTCTCTAGATATGTTCTATCTCCCTGGGGTGATTTACAACTCTCAGTCCCAATTGGTCCCTCAAACCAGGTGACCCCCTGCTGAGCTGCCCTTAAAGGGACAATCACCGCATCCCTCCCCTTTAACTCCTTTATATAATCTTCAATATCTAAGTTTTTCAGTCCTAAATTCTAATTAAACATTATGTTCATGTCAATCAACATCCTGGAGGTTACCATTGATCAGAAACTGAACTGGACTAACATTTTAATGCAGTGGCTACCAGAGAACCAAAGGCTAGGAATCCTAAGGGGGGTAACTCACCTCCTGACCCTCCAAAGCCTGTTCACCATCTACATTGCACAAGTCAGGAGAGTAATAGGATACTCTCCACTTGCCTGGATGAGTGCAGCTCCAATAACACTCAAGAAGCTTGACACCATTTATGACAAAGCAGCCCGCTTGATTGTTCCCCTTCCACAAACATTCAATCCCTCCACCACCGATGAACAGTGGCAGCCGTGTGTACCATCGGCAACATGCACTGCAGGAACTCACCAAGGTTCCTTAGACTGCACCATCCAAACACACGACCGCAACCATCTAGAAGGACAAGAGCAGCAGATACCTGGGAACCCCACCACCTGGAGGTTCCTCTCCAAGTCACTCACCACCCCGACTTGGAAATATATCATCGTTCCTTCATTGTTGCTGGGTCAAAATTTGCTAACAGCAAAGCGATGTACCTCTACCTCAGGGTCTGCAGTGGTTTACAAATGCAACTCACCACCACCTTCTGAAGGGCAACTCGGAATGGGCAATAAATGCTGACCTAACCAGCGATGCCCATATCCCATAAATTAATTTTTAAAAGGTTGAACAGTTATAAATGTCTTTTTAGGGTTTTTCTGTTTCTTGTAGTGCGGTGTCTGAGATGCTTCCACCGGATCAACATTAACAGGAACTGGAATAACGGGTACCTCTTCAGGCACAGGCACTTCATTACTTTGTGCTTTCATGGAAGCATCAGTTATGTGAATAACAGGTCGATCAGGTACCTGGGTGCTTACAGGTTCAAGAACATTTGTGATGGCAACACTGGCTACTGGAGCAGCTCTCTGCTCCTCAAGTGATCCACTTGTTTACAAACGATCCATCCTCCATGTCTATCCTCCTCCAGGGGTCTTCATTGTGCTCCTCCTGGGGCCTTTCATTGTCCTCCTTCAGGGCTCTATCATTACCCTCCTCCAGGGGTCTGTCATTGCCCTCCTCCAGGGGTCTGTCATTGCCCTCCTCCAGGGGTCTTTCATTGCCCTCCTCCAGGGGCCTTTCATTGCCCTCCTCCAGGGGTCTGTCATTGCCCTCCTCCAGGGGTCTGTCATTGCCCTCCTCCAGGGGTCTTTCATTGCCCTCCTCCAGGGGTCTGTCATTGCCCTCCTCCAGGGGTCTGTCATTGCCCTCCTCCAGGGGTCTTTCATTGCCCTCCTCCAGGGGTCTTCATTGCCCTCCTCCAGGGGTCTTCATTGCCCTCCTCCAGGGGTCTTTCATTGCCCTCCTCCAGGGGTCTTTCATTGCCCTCCTCCAGGGGTCTTTCATTGCCCTCCTCCAGGGGTCTTTCATTGCCCTCCTCCAGGGGCCTTCATTGTCCTCCTCCTGGGGTCTTTCATTGCCCTCCTCCAGGGGTCTTTCATTCCCCTCCTCCAGGGGTCTTCATTGCCCTCCTCCTGGGGCCTTTCATTGCCCTCCTCCTGGGGCCTTTCATTGCCCTCCTCCTGGGGTCTTCCATCGCCCTCCTCCAGGGTTCTTTCATTGCCCTCCTCCTGGGGCCTTTCATTGCCCTCCTCCAGGGGTCTTTCATTGCCCTCCTCCTGGGGCCTTTCATTGCCCTCCTTCAGGGGTCTTTCATTGCCCTCCTCCTGGGGCCTTTCATTGCCCTTCTCCAGGGTTCTTTCATTGCCCTCCTCCAGGGGTCTTTCATTGCCCTCCTCCAGGGGCCTTTCATTGCCCTCCTCCAGGGGCCTTTCATTGCCCTCCTCCAGGGGCCTTTCATTGCCCTCCTCCTGGGGCCTTTCATTGCCCTCCCCCTTGGGTCTTTCTGTGTCTTCCTCTGAGATCTTGAGTTGCCCCTTCTTTGAGGTCTTTGCTGTTTATGGGTCTTTTTTGGGGGTGTCTTCTCCAATTCTCCAATCCATTGCCGTTTGCTTCTTCTTGTGGTTGTCAATTTAAGTGCATTACGACCAGGGTCGGTTTTAAGCCTATTTGACCAATTTCATCAATTTCATCAAATTGGGCCCCGCACCTTAAGGGGGCCCCGCGCCAGCGGCGACAGAGTTAACGTTTGAAGCCTTTTCTGTATTCTAAGAGGAACTATAGGGTAGTTTTTACTTTTGGGGAACGCACCACATTACCGTCGACAAATCCTTCAGCCCTGCGCCGCCAAATCCTTCCGCCCGGGTAAGTTTCAAAATTTTAGTATATCAAGCATTTAATTCTTTTTTTGGTTAAAGACGAGCATACTACACGAAATATAAACATACATAAATTTTTACTTTTGTAGAGTAGGGGCCCCGCCATCACTTTTCTAATTGGGCCCGCAATTCCAAGCACCGGCCCTGATTACGACATTAAATGAATTACCACTTTAAATGCATTAGCCCTTTAAATGGATTACCGCTTTAAGACTCTCATCTTTCTTTTCACTGAGCTGTCAGCAACTTCTCTGAGTTTTTCCCACGCTTTCGCAGCCTTGGTGAGAACCTGGCCATTCCTCCTTTCAACCTTTTTAAACTTTTAAAATTGCACTTGTCCACCAATGGAAAGCTGCCCCAGCGATCTCTGCAGCCTTTTCCTCCCCCGGGCCATCTGGAGAGTCACTTCTCTTTTCTTGACGTGCCGGGGTTTTTTTGGACTTCACTGGAGAGATGCGAGGCCAAGGGATCCGTGGTTTTCAAACTTTTTCTTCTTCTCTTTTGAACAGGTTGAGATCCTCTATCGCTCTTTAAAAACTTCTGAACTTCTCAGTTTAGTGCAGCTATTGCTGCCATGGACCCCCCTGCAAGCTCTGCTGTGATTGGCTCAGTCTCCACCTCGTCATTTTCCCACCTATCTGCAGGACTGACTGACGCGACATGGGGCATTTCTCCTTTTCACTCAAACACTGCTCTCTGTGATCTCCCCTCTTTCTTTCCAAACTTTGCAGCAACTCTTTCTCTCCTAACTTAAGTTCCACTTTTCCTTAAACCAAATCACAGCTCTTGGACGGGATTACCCGGTCGCATTTGGCGATTGGCTGGAGAATACCCGTTTACGACCAGATCGGGGGCGGCACCGTTTTCGCGATGCTCCACCCTCTCCAAAACGGCGTACTCTAGGACAGGCATTTTCAAAGTGGGGGCTGTGACCCGCGGGTGGGTCGCGGGCAGGTGTTGGGAGGGCCGCGGAGCCAGCCACCGCGGCGTTCCCAATCACGGGAATTCACGCGCAACAGCCACAGCAGCCGGCTTTTAACAATGCCGGCTGTGAGCGACTTTAAAAATGGCGGCTGCGACCAGCTAAAAAAATGCGGGTGCACTGCGCATGAGTGTCCATTCATCAGTGCGCATGCGGCCCGGGAGTGTTGCGACCTGAACCCGGGGTCAAAGTGCGATCACGGCATGGCAGCGGTTGATGAACAAAGCTAGGACCTCGATCTGTTTTGCATCCCGAAACATTGCTGTAATGATCTGGAGAGAGTATATATTCCTCATGGTTTAATCATGGACAGAACTGAACGTTTAGCAAGGGATATAATGAAAGCCGTGGGAAATCATCACATCGTTGCCCTCTGTGTACTGAAGGGTGGCGATAAGTTCTTTTCTCACCCTTTAGCCTACATTAAAGCATTGAATCGAAACAGTGACCAGTCAATCCCAATGACGGTGGACTTCATCCGCTTGAAGAGTTACTGTAATGAGCAGTCAACAGGGGAGCTACAGGGGAGTTTACGAACTGAGGTACGAAATCCCCACTCTCATCCTGTGAACCTGATTGGAGGTCCTGAGGACCAAGCAGGCTCCCCTCTTACATTAAAGGAAAGAGAAAATGGTGGGTCGCGAAGATCGGCTGGCGTGGATTGCGAAGGTTGGCTGGTTGATAAAAATGGGTTACCGGAAAAAAGGTTTGAAAAACACTGCTCTCGGAGTACGCTGCGTGCCATATCGATGGCCTCAGGACGTCGCCTGAGACCCACCCACAGATGCTCCGCCTCAGACCGGCCAAGTTCCAGATGGCATTGGTCACGTGTGGTGTCGTCCGTCGGGAACTCGGCATGGTGGCTGCGGACTCAATCCAGCGCCGCCAGTCGGGGGAGGGCTGATCCGCGGGCAGGAGGGACTTTGTCAGGGGCTGGGGGCACTGTTGGGGGGTGGTCCGGGGGGTCACGCGCTGGCCAAAGGGGGGGCAGTATTTCGCAGGCCAGGTCGCACCGTGCAAGTGGCCGGCGCCATGTTGGACGGTGCGGCCGCTGCAGGCCTCCGCCCTGTGCATGTGCGGCCAAGGACCCGGCAATTCTCCGGGCTGCCCAGCTGCTCGCCCCCAACCAGATGGAAGATCAGTGACCATTTATGCTGAATTTTCGGTCGTAAATTGCCACCATTCCCACGCCGGCCTCAAAATCGGACAATCCAGCCCAACGTTCTGAGGGTTTCTCTTATTTATTTTGCTCACTATAGAGTTCTAAACTCCCGATTCCACCGGCGAATTCAGGTGCACTTCACGTAATAATAATCTTTATTGTCACAAATAGGCTCACATTAACACTGCAATGATGTTACCGTGAAAATTCCCTAGTCGCCTCACTCTGGCCCCTGTTCGGGTACACAGAGGGAGAATTCAGCATGTCCAATTCACCTATCAGCACGTCTTTCTGGACTTGTGGGAGGAAACCGGAGCACCCGGAGGAAACCCACGCAGACATGGGGAGAACGTGCAGACTCCGCACAGACAGTGACCCAAGCCGGGAATCGAACCTGAGTCCCTGGCACTGTGCAGCAACAGTGCTAACCATTGTGCGGCCCATATGTCTGCCTCTCAATGTAGTAGCTGGCCCCATTAAGGGACGATTGTCCAATTGGGTGTCAGCGACGAGTTGCCGAGCAGAGCACAAGCCATTGATCAGTTTGACTCCTCTCCTGGTTGGTTGTACTGGAAACTCTCCAATAGCTTTCGTTTTCACAATCCACAGGGGGGGGGGGGGCCCTCTGACCATGTCCAATTGTATGGCCGAAGAATGTGCCTTGAGCGTCCGCAAATTCATTCTTAGCCAAATGTACGACAATATCCAGCTTCCCTTAGTCCATTGTTCCAATTTCTCCTTCCACATTTGACTGAACATCTCCAAACCATCAATGTACAATTGTTTAACCTTTGGAATGTTACTGGCGCATTCTTCATTCCAAGTGGTATGACCTTAAATTGATACAGGCTTTTTGGCGTCACAAAAGCTGAAACTTCCTTTGCCCTGTCTGATAAATGTACTTGCCAATATCCTTTAAGTAAGTCAAGTTTGGTAATAAAATGTGCTTGTCCCACCTTTTCAACACAGTCTTCCAAACGAGGAATAGGAAACAAATCTGACATTGTAACTGCATTGACCTCTCTATACTCCACATATAATCATTATGTTACATCTGGTTTTGGCACCATGGCAATTGGTGAGCTTCAACCACTTCAACTCACTTAAGCAGGTTGTCAATCTCCTTTTGCACCTGAGCTAACTTTAGTGGATTGAGCCTGTATGGATGTTGTTTAATGAGAACAGCATTTCCTACAACTACGTCATGCATAAATTTTGCTTTTAATGATTCACCTACCAGTGGTAACAATATTAGTACTTTCTCCCCACTAACATAACTATCAATTTTTGATTTCTTATCCGCCTCTTTTTTCATCACATGTTGTGACAACTTTAAATGCTTTTGAGCCAACTCACTAGCCCTAGTTAATCTCTCCCTAAAGTTTGACACAATGTAGTCTCCGAACGCTGACTCACCAATTTCTCTTTGATCAATTTAAGTCGTCCCACATAGAAGATAGGAGCAGGAGGAGGCCTTTTGGTCCTTCGAGCCCGCTCCGCCATTTATCACGATCATGGCTGATCATCCAACTCAATAGCCTAATCCTGCTTTCTCCCCATTGCCTTTGATTCCATTCTCCCCAAGTGCTATATCTAGCCGTTTCTTGAATATTTTCAATGTTTTAGCATCAACTACTTCCTGTGGTAATGAATTCCACTGGCTCACCAATCTTTGGGTGAAGAAATGTCTCCTCATCTCTGTCTGTTTATACCTGAATCCTCAGACTGTGACCCCAGGTTTTGGACACACCCATCATTGGTAACATCTTCCCTGCATCTACCCTGTCTAGTCCTGTTAGAATTTATGTCTCTATGAGATCCCCCCTCATTCTTCTGAACTCCAGCGAGAACAATCCCAACCTAGTCAATCTCTCCTCATAATACAGTCCGCCATCCCTGGAATCAGTGTGGTAAACCTTTGCTGCACTCCCTCGAGAGCAAGAACATCCTTCCTCAGAAAAGGAGACCAAAACTGCACACAATACTCCAAGTGTGACCTCATCAAGGCCCTGTATAATTGCAGCAACCTCTCACCTCATGACCAAAAATCAATTTGAATGGACTGAATTTTGTTGGTTCATCAGGTGCATCCCTAATTGCAATTAGTGCCAATGGAATTCCTTTATCCCAAACCTCTGGATACTCCCGACTATAGGCCCTCTACACGGTCTTTGATGCCATCTTTCTAATGCCCCTTGTGATTCTGGATGATATGTTGCTGAGTTAAATTGCTTTATTGTTGGGGCAGTACAGTGGTGCAGTGGTTAGCACTGCTGCCTCATGGCGCCATGGTCCCAGGTTCGATCCTGGCTCTGGGTCACTGTCCGTCTGGAGTTTGCACATTCTCCCCGTATTTGCGTGGGTTTCACCCCCACAGGGGCAGCAGGGTAGCATGGTGGTTAGCATAAATGCTTCACAGCTCCAGGGTCCCAGGTTCGATTCCCGGCTGGGTCACTGTCTGTGTGGAGTCTGCACGTCCTCCCCCTGTGTGCGTGGGTTTCCTCCGGGTGCTCCGGTTTCCTCCCACAGTCCAAAGATGTGCGGGTTAGGTGGATTGGCCATGCTAAATTGCCCGTAGTTTCCTAATAAAAGTAAGGTTAAGGGGGGGGGGGGTTGTTGGGTTATGGGTATAGGGTGGATACGTGGGTTTGAGTAGGGTGATCATGGCTCGGCACAACATTGAGGGCCGAAGGGCCTGTTCTGTGCTGTACTGTTCTATGTTCTATGTTCTAACCCAAAGATGTGCCGGGTAGATGGATTGGCCATGCTAAATTGCCCCTTAAATGGAAAAATGAATTGGGTGCTCTAAATTTTAAAAAATAAATTGCTTTATTGCTGAGCTACTTCCTTGAATAACTTCGACATAAAACTGGTTCTCGATCTGATTGAATTTATTTTGGCTGCCCATATCTAGTAAAACATTTGGTTAACTCCTCTGCGACCCTCTCTTAAATGTAATGTTTCTTAATGGAAATGCCTCCAGAAATCTAGCAGACATATCCATTATAGTCAACAAATGCTGATTCCCACTTTTAGATTTAGGCAGGAGTCCCACACAATCAATTCGGGCCCTCGTAAATGGTTCCTCAAATGCGTGAATGCGTATTAAAGGTGTTGGTTTTATTACTGCTTGAGGTTTCTCTATTACCTGACATGTGTGACGTGTACGGCAAAATTCAATTACATCCTTAGGCAGTCCAAGCCAATGAAAATATTTTTGTATTTTTGCTTGAGTTTTCCTTACTCCTAAATGACCCCCTACTGGCACCTCATGCACTACCCACAAAACCTCCTTTCTATAACCCATCGATAATACCACTTGATGAAACTCTGCCCATCTCAGCTGCTTGAATATGTGAAGGTCTCCCTTTTCTCATTAGTACATTATTTCTAATGTAACAACATTCTGGTATACACTCAGATTCTATTTCTGCATATGCTTCCTGATACAACTGCTTTATCTCTTAATTGTTCTGTTGTAATTCAACCAACTTGCTTGAACTAAAGATATCTGCTTCATCCACCACCTACTCTTGTTCTTTACTAACCATCTGATCAAACATGATTTCTGACAGGGCAGCACGGTGGCGCAGTGGTTAGCATTGCTGCCTCACGGCGCTGAGATCCTAGGTTTGATCCTGCCTCTGGGTCACTGTCCGTGTGGAGTTTGCACATTCTCCCCGTGTTTGCGTGGGTTTCGCCCCCACAACCCAAAGATGTGTAGGGTAGGTGAATTGGCCACGCTAAATTGCCCCTTAATTGGAAAAAATGAATTGAGTACTCTAAATTTTTTTTTTTAAAACTTGATTTCTGACAACTGAACCTCAGCCTCCATATGGGCATTTCTCACGTTCTCTTCGTCCTGTCTCAACTTGTGGCTTTGGTGATCTTGTTACCACACAATCAGGAAACACATTGATATAATTCTTGCAACTTCTGAGTTGTTTGACTTTCCACTGGCTTTTCAACCACAGTAGGCTGCACTCCCACTTGTGATTCAGCTATATCGTTACCTATGATAATTTGTACCCCTGAAAAGATCATTCTCTATGACTCCTCCTACCACTTCACCACTTTTCACAGGATTACCTGACCTTATCTTATATTGTGGCACACTACCGCTCTCATCACTAATTCCACGTGTTACCACCTTTTCTGGCAATGCTCCTTCCAAACTACATATCTCCTTATCTCTCACCATTAAGGATTGACTTGCTCCTGTATTGATGCACAATCAATCACTACTGAAGCGAGATTGTAGTCCAATTGAAGGTATTAATGAACAAGTAGTTACCCCAGCAGCTCCGGTACAGAATGACTGCTGTGGGTGAAACACAGACTGTTATGCTCCGCCTGCTGGGCGGAACCAGCAGGCAGGTTCTACCACTCATACTACAGTATAAGGTACATCCCACCTAGGTACCGCAATACCCCTAATATAGCCTACCACATGTATCCCTTAAAATCTTAATCTCCTTACAGACGCCACTTGTACACACGACTACACTGTACCCTCACAAATAAAATTCTTAAAGTGTTCTGGTACCACCAGCAGGCTGTACATTCTGTTGCACCTCTTCCACTGAGACACTGGTTTTCCTTCCCGCTTTACTAAACCCCGGTGGCTTATCTAATTTTACCGAGCTGGTCTTCACAGTACTTTATTTAAGCCACCAACACTGCGGCTTCACAAGTCCAACTATATTGCAATGAAAACACTTCCATTTTCTTATCTCTCGACCACCATCATAGGTCTCCTTTTTCCTCTGAGGCCCACTCTCCTTAAAATCTCCGCTGACCCGACCCAGAGGCAGCGGAGAAGACTCAACAGTGGACCAGAGGACAGGTGGAAGCAGTGTGCGAGACCCACCTTCGCAGACAAAGGCCCTGAGACGATCGAGACTGAGAGAATTGGACCCGCAGCTCGATCCAGTTCATCGGCACGGGATCACCATCTGGTGAGGCTAGGCCATCGTTCCCCCCCCCCCCCCCCCCCCCCCCCCCACTAAACATCTTGCTGGGAAGGCGGGTGATTCAGTGCTGGTAGTTAAGCACAACTTCTCTAACCTGGATTGCTGGCTGGCAATATGCAGTGATTTCATCTGAACAGATATTTGGAGATCCTTCACCCGTACCTGTTCGGTATACTGTGACAATGAAAGTTCTTCATATTCCTTCGGCTCAGGGTTTCCACCATACACCCTTCTCCCCGTGACAGCGTTTCACAAGAAACAGCTAAATTCTTCCAGCAGTCTGATTGTAGTCAGTTCTGTGTAGCACTGACATATAGTGATTGCCTTGGAGATTTTTCTGTCAAAACCGTACTATTTTACAGAGTGCACAATGTTAACATTGGTGCAGCACGGTAGAACAGTGGTTAGCATTTTGTTTCACAGCACCAGTGTCCCATGTTCGCTTCCTGACTTGGGTCACTATCTGCACATTCTCACTGTATCTGCGTGGGTTTCCTCCAGGTGCTCCGGTTTCCTCCCACAAGTCTCAAAAGATGTGCTGTTAGGTAATTTGGACATTCTGAATTCTCCCTCCGTGTACCCGAATAGGCGCCGGAATATGGCGACTAGGGGATTTTCACAGTAATTTCATTGCCGTGTTAATGTAAGCCTACTTGTGACAATAAAGACTATTAAATCACCAACTAAACCTTCTTTGCATTGACCAGCTGTGAATTTCTGATTTCCCCAGTTTCTATCCTCCACAGATTGAAATTGAGGTCAAAAACCAAACTTTGCTTTGTGAACCAATTCAAAATCATCTGCCATGACTGCTGCCAGTCTAGCAACTTTAAGTCTTTGTTCTTCCACATGAGTTCTCACTGCTGTGGAAAGTGAATCTTTAAATTCCTTCAAAATAATTATTTCCCTAAGAGTGTTATACATTTGGTCTATTTTTTTTTCTAATTTCTAACATTTACAAAACATTATAAAATAAAATAAACCCAGTACAAAACCCCGTCCCCGCTCCCCCGTCCCTGAAATCAACCTCCCCCTCCAAAGGTTGACGGTAACTAGCTCCCCGAAATGCAGAATAAACAAACCCCATCTCTTGTGAAACCTCTCATTTGCCCCTCTTAGCACAAACGTCACCTTCCCTAAATGTAGGAACTCCATGAGACCCCCAGCAATGCCAAGGCACAGGGTGGAGAAAGCCGACCTCCACCCCAACAGCACCTGCCTATGAGCGATCAGCGAGACACACTTGGTCCATTTTAACGGTCTTATCTACCTATCAAAATTATTTTGTTGAATTCCTTCGAATTCTATGTATGTCTGACCTGGTTCTTTCCTTAGATTTCTAAACCTATCTGTAGGCACTAGTTCGCATGCACTTAATACAGTTTTTCTCACTCAACATAATCCCGAGATACCTCCTCTGATAAGGATTCAAACATGTCACTAACTCTACCTACCAACTTTTTTTGAACCAACATTACCCACATGGTATTTGACCAATTCAATTGTTTAGCCACTTTCTCAAATGCGGTGAAAAAATCTTCCACATCTTTCTCACCAAATCATGGCAATGCTTGAATACATTTAAACATATACCTACTAAGCTTTTGACTAGGAAGTATTTCTTCTTCCACTAGACTTTCCTCAGCTTCTGCTTTTAACTCCAACCTTTTAAGTTGATGTTCTCCTTGCAGTGTCAGTTTCTGAAGTTCAAATTTTCTCTCTCTTTCCTTATCCCTTCTTCCTGTGCTAATCTTTCTATTTCTACCTCAATCTTCCTTCTTTCTATTTTCTTTTGAAAAGCCCTCTCTCTCTTTTTCCTTTGCTTCTGCCATTGCCAATCTCTCTTTTTCCTTTGCTTCTATTTCCAATTTCTTCATTTCTATTTGTAATTTAATTCTGGCTAATTCCAATCATTCAGGCTGTGTCTCTGGGAAATGTAAATATTGAGCTATGGCTTGTATTACCTTCCTCACCACTTTAGATAAAGTTAACTGCAGCTTCTCTGCCAAACCCAAAAAGTTTGCTTTAGTTTCCCTTTGTAAACCATCCCGAGTAATCTCTCCCACACCCAGGAAAATTTTTGCAATTGAAAAGGGCCATCTCCAATCACTCCATGTTTAAATTTCAAAATCAAGGACGACACAGTGGAATAGTGGTTAGCACTGCTGCCTCACGACGTTGAGGACACGGGTTCGATCCCGGCCCCGGGTCACTGTCCGTGTGAAGTTTGCACATTCTCTCCGTGTCTGCGTGGGTTCCACTCCCACAACCCAAAGATGTACAGGGTAAGTGTATTGGCCACGCTAAATTGGCCCTTAATTGGAAAAAAATAATTGGGTACACCAAATTTATAATAAATAAACAAATTTCAAAACCTAAAAGAATGCAATCGTTCCACACACACGCACTGTCTTTAAGTTCCATAGCCCCAAGCCAAACAAAGAATTATACTTAAGATCCCGGACGAGCCCCCAATTTTATTAAGATCCCAGACCAGACCCCAACAGTGGCTAGAATACTGGACCAAAACCCCAATATTTTAGTTTATTATAAGACTGCGGAACGAATGATTCGCTTCAGGAGTGATTGCATGAAGAAATTGAGATTTGGTAGATTTAAAACAAAACTTTATAATGAATATACTATTAAACTCTTTAACGTCACACCTGAAAAGAGCAGCCCAGATTGAGAAACACATTCCTCTGTCAATTTCATCTCTGGCTGCTAAAAGTTCCCAGGTCCTGCAAAACAGAATCCTTTTTAAAAATATGACCACCAGAGTGAATCACACTCTAACCCCAGGCTTTTCACCCTTAAAGGCCCAATACATTTATATTTATAATCCAATATTCCTAAAATATTCCAGTCATCACTTGCCCTATGCAAGCTCATTTATAGAGATCGGGGATTTGGTAAAAGGGCACCATCACCCAAATTTCTCAGTGATTCTGAAACGATTCAAATTCAATTCCACAGGGAGAGCCCCAAGGGAGGCCATTGCAAAACACATAGCAAGGCTTAGGAAAATTGTGGAACACTGTGACTTCGGGACAACACTAAATAATATGCTGAGGGATCGCTTAGTTTGCGGAGTCAATGATGAGGCCATACAGAGGAGAATCATAGTATTTACCGTGCAGAAGGAGGCCATTCGGCCCATCGAGTCTGCACCAGCCCTTGGAAAGGGCACCCTACCTAAACCCATACCTCCACCTTATCCCCACACCTCCACCCTATCCCCGTAACCCACCTAACCTTTTTTGGACACTAAGAGCAATTTAGCATAGCCAATCCACCTAACCTGCACATCTTTGGATTGTGGGAGGAAACCGGGGCACCCGGAGGAAACTGACGCAGACACGGGGAGGATGTGCAGACTCCGCACAGACAGTGCCGGGAATCGAACCTGGGACCCTGGAGCTGTGAAGCAACTGTGCTGACCATTGTGCTACCGTGCTGCCCACTGGCAGGATGCTGGCTGAAACTGAGATTAATTTTTTAAAAGCTTTGGAAATAGTGTTAGCGATGGAGAGCGCTGCGACAGGAACTTCAGGGCATGTAGAATGGCACGGCCCACCAGTTCGGGCAGGAAGCTGCAGACAACAGTGGTGCCAAGAGCAAAGACACGAGTTTAAACCAAGATTTAGAAGGTTCAGGAGAATGAATCAACAGCCTCAGGTCGGTACAGAGTGTTATAGGTGGGGAGGAAACTACCCAGCCCCAGAGAATTTGCCGATTCAAGGAAGCAGAACGCTCTTGGTGTCACCGAAAGGGCCATTTGAGGCACAAATGCCAGAATAAGCAGCGTCTGTCTGGTAGTAATACTGTAGAGCAAACAGTCCAGCACCAGTCTTGAAGACTTTTCTGCAAATGATTGGAACGTTCTTCAGATAAATAGTGTGAAAACAGACAAGGTAGCTCCCATTAGAGTGGTGCTGTTAGCTCAATGGCAGATCATTAAGAATGCAAGCCGACCCGGCAGTGGCTGCGACCATAATAGGGGAGCGGACCCACAGATATGTTCGAGAAAGGGTTCAGCCTCTGGGGCTGCGGAACACATCAGCTAGCTTGGCTACCTACACAGGGGAGGCCATTAAGATAGTAGGGACGACCAAAATGCCTGTGAGCTATGGGCAACAGTCTGTCCAACTCCCATTAATGGTGGTGTCTGGCCAAGAACCAATGGTTCCAAGACTCCAAGAAATTAAATTAGCTGCTGCAAAGCAAGTAATGTTAAATGCCCCAGCCGCTTCGAGAAGCCAGGTAGATGAGTGTGTGAGATACGTGAGTGAGGGGTTAGGGTGGTACTACAGTTACTCAGGAATAAGGAGTGGTTTTAATTCTTCTCAATTTTCCTGGGCAAGTATTTTGCTGCAAGAGTTTTGTATCGGATGATACCCAGTGCAGTGTACTTGCTCATCAGAAGTTTAAACTTCCCGGACAATTGTCATGCAGTCCTTGCATGGAGACCTCTAGAGCATCTTCTGGGGTAGCTCCGGGGTATGACCTCCTGGAGGTTGGAGGTTGGGAGCCAAACAATATCAGCACCGCTGAGGTACAGAAGGGAGGTGGCAAAAGCGGTTCTTCCTCACTACCAGCAACACTTAGAACAGTACAGCACAGAACAGGCCCTTCGGCCCTCAATGTTGTGCTGAGCCATGATCACCCTACTCAAACCCACGTATCCACCCTATACCCATAACCCAACAACCCCCCTTAACCTTACTTTTATTAGGACACTACGGGCAATTTAGCATGGCCAATCCACCTAACCCGCACATCTTTGGACTGTGGGAGGAAACCGGAGCACCCGGAGGAAACCCACGCACACAGGGGGAGGACGTGCAGACTCCACACAGACAGTGACCCAGCCGGGAATCGAACCTGGGACCCTGGAGCTGTGAAGCATTTATCCTAACCACCATGCTACCCTGCTGCCCCTAACAGCAACACTTGCTGGCGAAAACGAATGCGTGGAAGAGCAGTGATGGCTGAATCACCCTAAATCGTGATTCTCCCCTCCTCTCTCACCGGCAGTCAGCCGCTGTCTGCCCAGACTTCAAGAATGCCTAATTGAATGAAACGCCGCTGGTGTCATTAGGAAATGTCAGTCCGAATGTTTGTGTGCCTTCAGGAAATGGGAACTGCAAAGAGAAAATCGGAAGGAAAACAACAAAATAATAAGGAAAATATTCCCCGGGAGTCAGAATCTGCCTTGCACAAGATAGTAGGCCTCATTGCAATGCTTTTCTATATCATAGATTTACACAGAATACACATACAGAAGCAGGCCATTCAGCCCAGTCCATGTTGATGGTGGCCTCCTCCAAACCTCCTTCATCTCAATCTATCGGCATCACCCTCCCTTCCCTTCACCCTCATATGTTTGTTGAGCTCCCCTTCAATGAATCCATACCATTCTCTTCAGCTGATCATTTTACCGTCCTCTGGGTGAAGACTTTTCTTCAGAACTGGATGCTTTTAATGATGATATTATCCTGATGGCCTCTAGTTTGGCTCTTCCCCACAAAATGGAAACATTGGGCAGAATTTTCCGGCCCTTGTCGCAGTGGGGGGGGGGGGGGGGGGGGTGAACCCTAAAATGCGACAACCCATTCAGAATTCCATTGACTTCGGTGGGAGCGGAGGCTAAAATTCCACCCGCTCCCTCTGTAGCCACTCTATCAAAACCCTCCATAATTCTAAAGACCAGGTCGCCTCCTCTTTCAAGCTGACCGCTCAGCTCAGCCTCTCCTTGCAGTAGTTCAATAAATCCGGACACCTTTTGAGTCAGATTATCGCTGCTGGTTTACTCAACCACTTTGAGCTCCTTTCTGCAGCAGGCTCTCCAAATGCTTCACAGCAGCCTGGAGTTTGCAACTCTCGCATATTTAAAAGAGGACATGTCACCGGCAGAAGGTTAGGAATAGACTGTCACGGTGACAAAAAGCTCAAGAGAAGGGCCAGCCATGTCCAGCACACTACTTTCCTATTGCCACAGTTATAATAAAAAGATCCGCAGACTGCAGTTATTCCTGACATTCGCAGCAAGGGAAAACAGAGAAACCAGGGAGAAGATCCCTTTGCACGATGTATTCTTCCAATGCCAAGAATTCACTGCCAGTAAGTCAACTTTATCTAAAGAACGGTAAGAAAGGCTACTACTAGATTATTACTAATCACACCAAACAGTTACATAATAGTCATAGAGCTTTACAGCACCGAAAGAGGCCCTTTGGCCCATCATGATTGTGTCGGCCATCAAGCACCCACCTATCCTAATCCCATTTTCCAGCAGTTGGTCCGTAGTCTTGTACGCTGCGGCGTTTCAATCTAAAAGCTTCTTAAATGTTGTGAGGGTCCCCGCTTCTATCACCCTCTCAGGTAGTGAGTTCCAGATTCCCACCACCCTCCGGGTGAAAAGGTTTTCCTTCATAACCTGCTCCAAATCTCCTGCCCCTTACTTTAAATATATGTGAGCATTGAATTGAAACTTATCTGCAATACAGGAACATAGAACTTGACAGGGCTACAAGTGTGAATTTAACGAATCAATCCCCATGGAAGTGGAATTGATTGAAAGGGGGTCATTTTCTTTTACTCTTTCTGCTGGTCCTATTGGGTCCAAAGCCAGCACCGTCTTGCCTGCATACGGTGGTTGTGAGGCAGGGGAAAGCCAGTGATCTCCACACGGATACAACACGTGGAGATGCAGTAAGTGAAAAAAATCTCAGTCAGGATTAGACGAGGTTCTATATTTTAGGTGACGTTAAAGCGAGAGTCCTTTCTACCTATGATATATATTTTTTATTTGTTCATGGCCTGTGGGCATCGCAGTTTGGGCCAGCATTTATTGCCCATTCCCGAGGACATTTCAGAATCAACCACTCTGCAGTGGACCTGGAGTCACGTGTAGGCCAGACCAGATAAAGTCGGCAGATTTCCTTCCCAAAAGAACATTAGTGAACCAGATGGGTTTTTACAACAATCGACAACGGTGTCATGATTATCATTAGACTTTTAATTCCAGATTCGAACCCGGGTCCACAGAGCATTACCCTGGACCACTCGATTATTAGTGCAGCGACAATACCACAACACCACTGCCTGAGAGGTAAAAGATCCCGTGGCACTATGTTTTTTTTTTTAAATAAACATTTTATTGAGGTATTTTCAGTATGGTAACAACAACAAAATAAACAATATACATTAAACCATAAACATAGTGCAATAGCCATTTACCTCTCATACAGGTCCCACCCTTATTGACCCCTACTCTAATCTAAACTACTTGCCCCCCCCCCCCCCCCCCCGGTCTGCTGAAGATTATTTCCCACAAAGATGTCGAAGAAAGGTGGCCACCTCCGGGCGAACTCCAACAGTGACCCTCTCAAGGCGAGCTTGATTTTCTCCAGCGAAACCCAACCATGTCTGATAGCCAGGTCTCCGACTTCGGGGGCTTTGAGTCATTCCAAGCTAATAGTATCTGTCTCTGGGCTTCCAGGGAAGCAAAGGCCAGAACGTCTGCCTCTTTCTTCCCCTGGATTCCCGGGTCTTCTGACACCCCGAAAATCGCCACCTCTGGACTCAGCGCCACCCTTGTCTTTAACACCGTGGACATGACTTCCGCAAACCCCTGCCAAAATCCCCTAAGCTTTGGACGCGTCCAAAACATGTGGACATGGTTCGCCAGTCCTCCCGCACATTTTGCACACCTATCCTCAACCCCAAAGAATCTGCTCATCCGGGCCACTGTCATGTGAGCCCGGTGAACAACCTTAAATTCTATCAGGCTGAGCCTGGCACATGTTGCGGACGTGTTGACTCTATTCAACGCGTCTGCCCATAGACCACCCTCTATCTCTCCTCCCCAGCTCCTCCTCCCACTTGCGCTTCAGTTTCTCGGTCTGCGTCTCCTCTGACCCCATAAGTTCCTTGTAAATGTCCGAGACGTTCCCTTCGCCTACCCACCCTCTGGAAACTACCCTGTCCTGAATGCCCCTTAGCGGTAGGAGCGGGAAGGTTGACAGCTGTTTATGTAGGAAGTCCCACACCTGCAGATACCTGAATTTGTTTCCCCTCACCAACCCTCACAATGCCCTCACAGTCGGAAAGCTCCCCCCTATGAACATTCCATGGCACTACGTTGAAGAGCAGAGGAGCAGAGCCCTGGCCAATATTCTTCCCTCAATTAACGTCACCAAAACAGGTGGAGTTTGCTGTTCAAATTGACTGTCCACATGTCCCAAGTTACAACAGTGACTACACTTCACAGATATTTCATTAACTGTAACACGATTTGAGATATCCGGCGATTGTGAAAGATGCTATATAAATGTAAGTTTTAAAACGTTTAGTGGCAATGACGCACCAGGTAGCCCCAGCTTCATCGCATCTTTGCAAAGTCATGGAAGTCCCACCTCATTTATTTATCTCTGAACACTTTGCGACACAAAGATCCAGTGATGCTATCTCTGGAGACCTGGCTTTATCCTGTGGTGCAACTTTGATAGCACCTTTCAAACCCACCAATGTTACCATCTAGAAGGACATAGGCAGAAGATAGCTGGGAACACCACCACATGGAAGTTCCTCTCCAAGCCTCTCTCCATTCCAGACTCGGAAATAAGCCGCCTTTCCTTCACTGTCGGCAAACTCCAGGAATTCCCTTCCTAACAGCACTATGGCTGTACCTACAGTACATGGGCTGTAGTGGTTCGAGAAGGCAACTCACCACCACATTCTCAAGGGTTATTAAGGATCGGCAATAAATGCTGGCTTAGCCAGCGACACCCACATCCCATGAATAAATAAAACAGAAAATGGGTGGCACAGTGTGAAGTCCAGGTCATTATAACTGCTGGGCCTCAGTCTCATCAGGAAACAGACAGCCTGCCCATTCTTGCTGCTCTCCGAAGGTCCAATTAAAATGGGATTGTTTTTTTATTCAGAGAATGTAGGCATCACTGTCAAAGTCAGCACTTATTGCCCTTGGGAACATGGCAGTGAGTCAGCTTCTTGAATACAAAGGAGTGACTTGCTAGCTCATTTTAGAGTCAAGTCAACCACAATGCTGTGGGTCTGGGGTCATATGTAGGACAGACAATTTCCTTCCGCAAAGGACATTAATGACCAGATGCGAGTTTTTACCAAAATCCAGCAATATCATGGCCATCATTACTGAACCTAGCTTTTTAATGCGAGATTCATTGAAATTAACTGAATTTCCTGTCATGGTGGGATCTCAGGATCATTAGTCCAGGTCTCTGAATTACTAGTCCAGCTTGAGGACCACTACACTATTCAACGCCTTATGGGGGTGCCCCTCTGAAAGTGAGGTTACGTTCGTCAATGCTAGATTTAATTTCAGCTGGACTCTCCTGAAAGAAGTCACTGTCGCCAACATTTCCAGCTTTGCTTCCGAGCTCCACTTTGGAGAAATTGTTGGACTAAATAGATAGGTGCTGTGGGAGGTTCCCTCTCCCTCAGATAAGTGGCAGCTCTGAGGCCAAGCCCCACAGTAGTGACAGGATAGTGACAACCCACCCTGCCGTCTCGCAGTACGAGAGCATGTCTGCTCCTTCACCAACTCCTGCCTCAGCCAACACCGGCCCCGGTGCCAGCAACTTCCACTGGGCCAGACTGCCCCAATCACAGCCAAGCAGCTACAGATTGAGCAGGAGCCACTACATGGATAGCTAATACTGATGGCAAACATAGCTAATGCATGGAGAGATTGGACATGTGATAGAATTAGCTATATGAATGAATTAGCCAAATGAAATAATCGTACGTGTGAAGCGATTGACTGTGTGAGGAATATACATTTTGCCCAGGAATAGTGAGGTCAGGCTTGACACTCTTGCTTTGGGCAAGTCCTTGGTGTCCTTTATAAAACGAAACCCCAACACGCAGACAAATCAAGTTTTAATGTCACCTGTCATCTATTTAGGGGCAGCACAGTAGCATTGTGGATAGCACAATTGCTTCACAGTTCCAGGGTCCCAGGTTCGATTCCCGGCTTGGATCACTGTCTGTGCGGAGTCTGCACGTTCTCCCCGTGTGTGCGTGGGTTTCCTCCGGGTGCTCCGGCTTCCTCCCACAGTCCAAAGATGTGCAGTGGATTGGCCATGATAAATTGCCCTTAGTGTTGGGTGGGGTTACTGGGTTATGGGGATAGGGTGGAAGTGTTGACCTTGGGTAGGGTGCTCTTTCCAAGAGCCGGTGCAGACTCGATGGGCCGAATGGCCGCCTTCTGCACTGTAAATTCTATGATTTTAAAAAATTCTATGATATTAACTTTATTAAATGTATTTTTTCACGGGGTGTGGGCGTCACTGGCATGGCGAGCACTTGTGACCCATCCCGAATTGCCTTTGAACTGAACGGTTTGTCACAAGCTCAAGCGGCAATTAAGGGTTAACCACATTGCTGTGGGTCTGAAGGCACAACTAGACCAGCTCAGCAAAGGACAGCGCATGTCATTCCCTAAAGCACATTAGTGAAGCAGAAAGACTTTTACAATGGTTTCAAGAGACACGATTGAACCAAAGAGTTTCTGTGTCCGGTTTCGGGCACATTTAGTGGGATGTTTCTCGGGGCTGCAGCACTGAGGAATACTCGACTATTCAACGGAACCTGGCCGTTTTCTTTGGCCTTGGAGAGTTTCTCTCTGCCGAGGCCGCACTCAGAGTGATTTCCTGCTGGTGAGCTTGAAAGGCTCCTCACAAATCGGGGTGCTATTTTAGAAGCCTGCCTCAAACGTTCCCCCCACCCAGATTTCAGCCCCCCCCCCCCCTCCCCCCCCCCCCCCCGCCGTGGGTTTTCAACCCCAACATTCCCCCCCCCCAACCTTGGGGAGGCCCACGGCAATTCTCCCTCATCCCTATCCATCTGGTAAGGCCTCCCCCAGACCTGATCCCTGGTAGTAAATACCTGGCTCCGGGGCACTATAAGACTGCCAGACTGGCACCCTGGCAATGCCTTTGTCAGGCCTGTTGTGCCACCCTGGCAGTGGCAGGGTGGCAGTGCCAAGGTGCCTGCGTTCCAGAGGGAGAGCCAGAGTGCCACTCTTCCCTCTCCCCGACAGCATGGGGTCTCTAATAACCTGGGAGACCCTCCCCCAGGTGCCATTACGACTGGTCCACTTTTGTGGGGACCAATACTAAAGGTGAGGCCTCCCAGACGTGGCCATTGAGTACCGGCGGCGGGAGAATCCAGCACATTTAGAGAAGCCTAATGGCTCATTAAAAAAGCTGATCCGGGTCACGCCCAGTGAGGGCGACATCCAGATCACGATGTCGGCGAGATTCCATTGAATCGCACGAGACGTTTCAAGCATTGCAAATCTCATGAGAGGCCTCTCGTGAGATTCAATGGCCTTATCGCATCACCATGTCTGGTGCAATGAGGCCGCAATGGTGCCCAAGGTCACCATCACTGAGATCAGATTTCAATTCAATTTAAATTCCACGTGCTGCCCTGGTGGGGGGGGGGGATTGAATCCATATTCCCAAAGCAATAGCCACGCTATTACTAGTCCAGTGACAGTTCCGCAACACTGTCACCACCCCCAAGATATCCTGGTCAATGTAATGTTCTACCCTCAATAATATTCATGCCACACCACATTCCGGCGCCTGTCCGGGAAGGCTGGTACGGGAATCGAACCGTGCTGCTGGCCTGCTTGGTCTGCTTTAAAAGCCAGCGATTTTGCCTTGTGAGCTAAACCAGCCCGAGTACAGCTCCAACAACACTCAGGAAACTCAACACTATCAAGTGGGCTGCTTTGTCACAGATGGTCACACAGTCGGATTCTATGATTGCATAACCATCTGGGACAAAGCAGTCCGCTGGCTTGGCACTCCATCCACCACATTCAAAATGTACCTCCCACCACCACCGACAAACAGTGGCAGCAGTGTGTACCATCCACAAGATGCACTATAAGAACTCACCACAGCTCAAAGACTGCACCTTCCAAACCCACAACCACTAACATCAAGAAGGACAAGGATGATAGGCACGTAGGACCACCACCGCCTGGAAGTTCCCATCCTGACTTGGAAATATATCACCATTTCCTCACTGTCACTAAGTCAGAATCCTAGAACCCCCCCCCCCCCCCCCCCCCCCCCCCCAACAGCACAGTGGGTGTACCTATACCACATGGACTGCAGCCGTTCAAGAAGACAGCTCACTGCCACCTTACATAGAACATAGAACAGTACAGCACAGAACAGGCCCTTCGGCCCTCGATGTTGTGCCGAGCAATGATCACCCTACTTAAACCCACGTATCCACCCTATACCCGTAACCCAACAACCCCCCCCCCCCTTAACCTTACTTTTTTTTTTAGGACACTACGGGCAATTTAGCCTGGCGAATCCACCTAACCCGCACATCTTTGGACTGTGGGAGGAAACCGGAGCACCCGGAGGAAACCCACGCACACACGGGGAGGACGTGCAGACTCCGCACAGACAGTGACCCAGCCGGGAACCGAACCTGGGACCCTGGAGCTGTGAAGCATTTATGCTAACCACCATGCTACTGTGCTGCCCCTAAAGGGCAATTAGGGATGGACAATAAATGCTAGCCCAGCCAGCGACACCTACATCCCATGTTGTAGAGTGGTGGCTGTTTGTATCAGTCCAACAACATTCACTGCTGTTCAGAGGTTAATTCATCATGTGAAGCATTTTGAGATATTTCAGCATGATAGTCCCAGGTCTCTCAGAATCATTAGAGTGGAACTATAGAATGGTGACAGCATCAAAGGAGATCATTCAGCCCATCTAGCTATGCTGGCACTCTGGAAGAGCAATTCAGTCAGTTCCATTCCTCCACCATAGGATTATAGAATGGTTCTGGTTGATTTGGAGTTAAATTCAGTATATTATTGGTCAGCCTGGATTATTCCTCTGAAATTGTTTTGATGAAGAGAATTCTTAGAACCGTGGTGATAAACACAGGAGCAGACAATGGTGGAACTGCAGCAATTTGTGCATCAGGAATGACACATCTCCTGTGCCAGTTCACCAACATCCCCTTGATTCAAAACATGACAAAAGAGAGGACATGTGGCAAAATCAAGCGTGCCTAATCACAGGATTCATTTATTGTAATTGTTGTTTTTGCAATGGGCTCTATTTTTCAGCCCATGAGATAATACCCATTCCGAGCTACTTTTAGCAAACAATTCCTTATATATTCCTTAGCTCAGCATACACTAAACCTTTCAACTGAAAATGGCTATTTCTCCTTCAGCCACAACATGTGGAGGATTGAGCATTAAACAATGGTACCTTAGCAACCGCAATATCACCAATGATTGCAGGAATCAGGATTGGAGAAAGGGCAATAAAAATATATCTATGTTCATAGCAGCTTTGACCACTCACTTCCCAGGCCTTTTACTATCTCTCCATATTCTTGCTCCTCTCTGTACCTCAAGTCTTCCACTCCAGCCTTTGCATCCTAATGAGCTTTTGTCAGCACCAGACACTTGCCTCCACTTTGCCTGTGATCAACCTTCCTCCCTGCAACTAGTCTCCACACCTCAACTTTCCTGTGTCCTGTGTTCCCCTGTCCTATATCGTTTTGAGTCTCTGCTTCCTGACAGAATCTAAGCATCTCCCCTTGATGTTCAACAGCATTACCATTGCTTAATCTGCCACCACTGGCATCTGGTTAGTCATTGACCAGACACTGAACTTCACCAGCCACATAAATAATGTGGCTACAAGAGCAGGTCAGAGTCTGGGAATTCTGCATTGAGTGTCTAACCACCTGACTCCCCAGAGTCTGTCCACCATCTACAAGACACAAGTCAGGAGTGTGACAAAATACTCCCCACTTTCCTGGAAGAGTGTAACTCCAACAACACTCAAGAAGCTCAACACCATCCAGGACAAAGCAAAGCGCTTGATTGACACCCCATCACCACTTGAAATATTTGCTTCCTCCGCCACTCGTGCACAGCTGCAGCCGTGTGCACCATCTGTAAGATGCACTGCAGCAACTTCTCAAAGGGGGCTTGTGCTGGCGTGGAGGGGCTCAGGTCGGGGGTCTTCCCTGGCTGGGGCTGCTATGGTTGTTCTCCCCATCTACAGCCTTCAAAACCCATTAAACAGTCACTTGTATGTAAATGTTTTCCCATAATAAAGTGAAAATGTGCTCATCTGCACCATTAAACCCTTTAAACAGTAAGTCAGTATGTAACAAATAAAGATTTCTCATAATAAAGTGACAGTAATCCCATCTGTATCCCTAAATTCTGTCAGTATGACAAGTTTAAAGACCTGTGAGGTGAAGGTGAAAGTTATTCCTTTAATGTGGTGGAAACCTTCGAAGTAGTTTTCACAGTCAATTTCACTGCCTTTTGGCATATTGAAGGCACTGCGTATGGCCAGGAGGCTGAATGCTTTGAACTGGATTGTTTACATTGAAATTCATACTCCATTGCCTGCTAGAAGCATCATGATTGGCAGCTCACTAGAACTTCAAAGCAATGAATCAGATTGTTTTGTTTTACAGCTCTGAATGGATCCATTAAGACAGGGTAGCAGCTGTATCTCTGACATGATTTTTTTAATGAGTCTGTCTATTTGTCCTCCAGTGCTTCACAGAAAGTGAAGGAGCAGCCGCCACAGCAGTTCTTGTCCTGAGAACAAAGGGGGAGAACGAGGGGTGGGTGAGGTGGGGGAAAGAGGGGAGGGATAGCTGAAGGGGGAAGGTCTGGAAGGGCTCCAGCAGCTAATGGAGATTAGAGTATCCTTTAAAAAGGGCGCTCTGATCTCAGATTTGCGGGACCTGACCGAGAGATTAGGTCCCGGCATGCCATGGAAATGGTACGGTAAATCTTTTTCCAAGTGCCATGAATGGCATGTCAGGGGACTCCCCTAGTGCCAGCAGAGACTAATTCCCATTCTCCGCTGGCAGGGGCACTTAGACTTCTGAGCGGAGAATTTCGGCAAAGATTTATAGCAAAGTGAGAGACCATTCAGCCCCTCATTGCTGTGCCAGCTCAGGGTAGGACAGACTGACATTCATCCGAATGGTCTCTCTGCTTCAAATATATGTGTCTGATCTTCTGTTAAAATAAACAATGGCCTCTGGCCCAAAGTATTGCATGCTCCAAGAATTAACCCAAATGGAAAATACATTTCCCTTAATCTCTCACCTCACTCTCTTAAAGAGAGGTTGAAGCTTTCAACCAGATTGACAAGTACGTGCTGCGGTGCATATATCAAAGGTATGGAAAACACCCTCCTGTTCCTCAGCACAAACATCAGTACATTACTGTCATTTCTTCATGTGCCAAGGGTTACAAACCCAGGCAATGCCCAAGACAAGTTAAAGATGGAGCAATGTGCTGCAGCGTGACAAGATTTAGAGACTAACCCTTTGCGTCTCACAAGGTAAGTAGGTCATTGCCAGCCCTGTGAAGAGCACTGCGTTGTACATTGGAAAAACCCGTATTTTAGCAAAAGCTTTCCTTTTCTTTCCTCTCTCTGGGTGAAAGCAAAGATTCAATTTCCCACTCCAGTCATTTTTCACAACCAACATTCCGGTGATTGGAGGTCAAAAGACAAGCAGGGTTGTAAGCAAGGGTCACAGGGTTGAGGGGAGATGGGATACAAGTGGCTGATTCTATGTACCTCGGCTGTAACTGAAAGTGCTCAGCCATTAGGCAACGGTGGTACAATGGGTTTGAGAGTTCTGCCCGGTGAAACAGACAATATTGCATAATTATGACATAATTTATCCAAACTCGCCCAACTACCTCTTTGGTGTCAGCGTTGCCATGGCAGAGTAATAACAGAACATTGGGGAAAGAGCCAAGCCAGAAGGACTTTCGATTTGCTTTTATGTAGGACTGGATTCTCCATTTGGGAGATTAAGGGCGTGTCACAGGTAGGCTTACATTAAAACTGCAATGACTTTACTGTGGAAATCGCCTAGTCGCCACACTCCGGCACCTGTTCGGGTACACTGAGGGAGAATTCAGAATATCCCCGATACCGAACAGCACATCTTTCGGGACTTGTGGGAGGAAATCAGAGCACCCGGAGGAACCCACACGCAGACACGGGGAGAAAGTGCAGACTCAGCACAGACAGTGACCCAAATCAGGAATCGAACCTGGGACCCTAGCGCTGTGAAGCAACAGTACTAACTACTATGCTGCCATGCCGTCCCCGTGCTACCATGCGGCCCCATGCCACCGCATGCCTCCCCACGAGCTTGCTCAAGCGAAAGGAGAGGTGAATAGCGGGAGAGGCCAGGCACCAAACAGTTTGTGATGAAACAAACATCCCGCTCTATTTCAATACAGTAAACGGGAGCCACACCTTATCCAATGGCCTCCAGCCATTCATCAGCCTCCCCAGCAAGTGCTCACGCTGGCTCCCATTGGTACTCCTTTTTTAAAACGTGAACCTGGCAGAAGGGCTTCGGTAGGGAGCCGAGGAGGGGAGCAGCCAGCTTTGCTCACAGGCAAAGAGACCCCGGAGCGCTGGGCATGCTGCCGCAGTGGTCATCAGGGGCGGGTTGGGGACCCCTGGCTGGGGGACCCTCCACAGGGGTAGGGCGCCATGGGAGGGTGGGGGGACGCCGCTGGGAAGGGCAATCGGGGTGCAACGACTCATGGCACCACCATGCCTTCCCCTGGATCGTTTACCCGTTCCAGGCAACCTTTGTTCCTGCCCGTCTGCCCCAAAGACCACCCATAACCCCCACCAACAGCTGACGCCTCTGGCCGTATGGTGGAAGGCTATCGCTAATAGGCAATTGCCGATCGTGGTTAAGTGAGCACTTCACACAACCCAAGTGGATTCCTGTGGGTGGGCGGGCCATGTAGCATGCGGGAATCATTGCCTAGCATCCCAATCATACCTTGATGACTGTACACTGTGCTTGATCACTGCGGAGGCAACACCACAGACACAGTAGCCAACATCCAAATATGCAGGGGGTGGGACACAAGCTCCGGGGATATGTCCACAGCCTGAGGGTGGGTGAGTGCCACAGGGAGAGGAGCATCACCCGGTCCAGGTGACGTTACGAGCGGGTGTCTAGGATACAGGGTCTGAGGTCCATTGAGTGTGGCCCACTGTGGCTGGGCGTGGTGGGCAGGACTTTCCAGGCAGGGAGAGATCAATGGGGGATTGGAGATTCCTGGGATGGGAGCCACTGCTGTTTGTCAGTCTAACACACTCTCCCAATTCCTTACAGATATTGAACTCTATGGCAGGGATACTGGATGCATAACTTTCCCTAGTGGTGTTGCTGCTAGGCCGTGCGGAGAGGGCGGCAGCAGTAGCGTCAGCAGAAGCTTGAGGCAGCAGCCCTAGTGCCGGACCCCACCCCACACCCTGAGGACCCTTCCGCCCGTCAGGCCAAAGAGGGTCCCAGAGTGGGAGACTTGCAATGGCCCAAGGTATACAGGCGTCGTTGGCCATTCGAACAGATGACGGACAGCATGTGCCACAGGAACCTCCGCCTCAACAAGGAAACAGTGTGGCACCTGTGCGATATGCTTGCAGACCTGGCGCCACGTGGAGGAAGAGGATACCCGCTCCCGGTAGCCCTCAAGGTCACCGGAGCCCTGAACTTCTCAACCTCAGGATCATTCATGGGTTCAAGCGGAGATTTGTGTGGCATCTCACAAGCTACAGCCACAAAATTATGCAGGAGGTCACGGATGCACCTGTTTGCCCGGGCAGCGAACTATATAAACTTTGACAAGGACAAGGCCCAAAACAATGGCCGAGCTGCAGGATTCTCCGCCATCGATGGGGTCCCCAGGTCCAGGGCATATTAGCTGGCATGCATGTCGGGGGGAGGGGTTGAGCTGGGGGGGGGGGGGGGGCAGGGGAGGGAACAGGCATCCATACAGGACCACCATGCCATGGAACTGTGGCATGGAATTGTGCTTATCTTGTATTAGGGAACAAAGTGGCAGCACACACACAGAACCCAATATTCAATATCCAGTATTAAACATCCCCAACACACACACAGAACCCAATACTCAATATCCAGTATTAAATATCCCCTACACACACACAGAACCCAATACTCAATATCCAGTATTCAATATCCCAACAAACACAGAGAACCCAATGCTCAATATCCAGTAAATATACCCAACACACACACAGAACCCAATACTTAATATCTAATATTAAATATCCCCAACACACTCACAGAACCCAATATTCAATATCCAGTATTAAATATCCTCAACACACACACAGAACCCAATACTCAATATCCAGTATTAAATATCCCCAACGCACACACAGAACCAAATATTCAATATCCAGTATTAAATATCCCCAACACACACACAGAACCCAATACTCAATATCCAGTATTAAATATCCCCAACACACACATCAAACCCAATATTCAATATCCAGTATTAAATATCCCAACACACACACATACAACCCAGTACCCAATATCCAGTATTAAATATCCCCAACACACACACCGAACCCAATACTCAATATCCAGCATTAAATATCCCCAACACACACACAGAACCCAATATTCAATGTCCAGTATTAAATATCCCCAACACTCACAGAACCAAATCCTCAATATCCAGTATTAAATATCCCCATCACACTCACAGAACCCAATACTCAATATCCAGTATTAAATATCCCCAACACACACACAGAACCCAATACTCAATATCCAGTAAATATCCCCAACACACACACAGAACCCAATACTCAATATCCAGTATTAAATATCCCCAACACACACACAGAACCCAATACTCAATATCCAGTATTAAATATCTCCAACACACACACAGAACCCAATACTCAATATCCAGTAAATATCCCCAACACACACACAGAACCCAATACTCAATATCCAGTATTAAATATCCCCAACACACACACAGAACCCAATACTCAATATCCAGTATTAAATATCCCCAACACACACACAGAACCAAATATTCAATATCCAGTATTAAATATCCCAACAAACACACAGAACCCAATACTCAATATCCAGTATTAAATATCCCCAACACACACACAGAACCCAATACTCAATATCCAGTATTAAATATCCCCAACACACACATCGAACCCAATATTCAATATCCAGTATTAAATATCCCAACACACACACATACAACCCAATACCCAATATCCAGTATTAAATATCCCCAACACACACACCGAACCCAATACTCAATATCCAGTATTAAATATCCCCAACACACACACAGAACCCAATATTCAATGTCCAGTATTAAATATCCCCAACACACACACAGAACCCAATACTCAATATCCAGTAAATATCCCCAACACACACACAGAACCCAACATTCAATATCCAGTATTAAATATCCCCAACACTCACAGAACCAAATCCTCAATATCCAGTATTAAATATCCCCATCACACTCACAGAACCCAATACTCAATATCCAGTATTAAATATCCCCAACACACACACAGAACCCAATACTCAATATCCAGTATTAAATATCTCCAACACACACACAGAACCCAATACTCAATATCCAGTAAATATCCCCAACACACACACAGGACCCAATACTCAATATCCAGTATTAAATATCCCCAACACACACACAGAACCCAATACTCAATATCCAGTATTAAATATCCCAACAAACACACAGAAGTCAATACTCAATATCCAGTATTAAATAGCCCCAACACACACACACAACCCAATACTCAATATCCAGTATTAAATATCTCCAACACACACACAGAACCCAATACTCAATATCCAGTATTAAATATCTCCAACACACACACAGAACCCAATACTCAATATCCAGTAAATATCCCCAACACACACACACAACCCAATACTCAATATCCAGTAAATATCCCCAACACACACACGGAACCCAATACTCAATGTCCAGTATTAAATATCCCAACACACACACAGAACCCAATATTCAATATGCAGTATTCAATATCCCCAACACACACACAGAACCCAATACTCAATATCCAGTATTAAATATCCCAACAAACACACAGAACCCAATATTCAATATCCAGTATTAAATATGCC
This sequence comes from Scyliorhinus canicula, assembly GCF_902713615.1. Classification (NCBI taxonomy): domain Eukaryota; kingdom Metazoa; phylum Chordata; class Chondrichthyes; order Carcharhiniformes; family Scyliorhinidae; genus Scyliorhinus; species Scyliorhinus canicula. The sequence continues at coordinate 288,319,698 of NC_052146.1, read as the reverse complement.
CAACACACACACAGAACCCAATACTCAATATCCAGTATTAAATATCCCCAACACACACACAGAACCCAATACTCAATATCCAGTAGTAAATATTGCCAATACACATGCACACAATCATAAAACCCAATACACAATGTTGAGTATTAAATATTCCCACACAGATACACCTAACATAGAACCTAATACTTCATGTCCAGTATTAAATATCTGAACACGCACACACAGAACCCAGCACTCAATATCCAGTATTCAATATCCCCAACACACACACACACACACATAGAACCCAATACTTAATATACAATATTAAAAAACCCCAATGCACACATAGAAGCCAATTCTCAATTATGATACTCAATGTACAGCATCAAACTTATAATAACCAAAACTAAATAATCCGTTTGCAATATATAACGTGCAATATGTTCCCAGAACCACCCGCCCTATCTCTGTGAGGTCCATATATATTTATTGTGATATTTGTTGAATAAAATGAGGCTTATTCAGTACAGGAAAAAGTAAATGACTTCCGTTTCTCATGTTAGATGTCCAGGTACAACGCAAGGTACACTTTAAGCTCTGAAATGAAAATTGGAATTCTTGCTGTTCCCCGCCCAGAAAGTCTGAAGGGATTATATCCAGCCGAGAAGCACACTATCAATATTTTATTGGAAAGCCAATCTCTTTCCCCCCTGGCAGTGCACCCACATCAGGGGGCTTCCCAGCGGTGTGGGATGGCTTTATTGGGAAATCCCATTGACCACCAGCAGGAAGAGAGAATGTTGCCCCTGGTGAATGCCGCATTGCTGACAAACATGCAGCTGGGGGACTGGAGAATCCAGCTCCAGATTGGCTTGTCAACGGGATGTCCCATTGAAGCCACCCCACGCCGCCAGGAAACCAGCGGGAATAGAGAATCCCGAAGACAGGAGAAATCCAGCCCAGCTGTCTGATCGTCCGTCTAAATTTAAGACATCCTTCATTACTCAGTTTAGCAGCTCCAAAGTCGGATTTCCCATTCTGAAAATGGAAAGAGAGGAAGAACCATAGAATTCCTATAGTGCAGAAGGGGGCCATTCAGCCCATCGAGCCTGCACTAACCCTCTCAAAGAGCGCCCTACCAAGGCTCACTCCCCCACCCCATCCCCACCTAACCTGCGCATTTTTGGACTGTGAGAGGAAACCCGCGCAGACACAGGGAAAACATGCAAACCACACACAGGTCAGAATCGAACTCGGGTGAGGCAGCAGTGCTAACCTCTGTGTCTCCAGTGTGTCGACTTCACGAGTGAGCATTCCTATCAATAATTCTCCTACCATTCAACGTTGTTGAGAAACAAAGAACAGGGTGGATTCCTAACCACCTTTTGTTGACTGTGTCCATCGCTCTTCCCCCACCATTGTCATTTCCAGGGCCACCAGTTTGCAATATGAATGGGTCGATTACTCGTCATCCTTTGAGTTTGGACCCACAAGCTTTCTTTGCCTGAATGAGGCCACTGAGCAAGACTTCAGACCAGAGCCTGTAGTTACGTGTGTGTAATTGAATTGACTATAATAATTGCAAAAAATAAACCAGCCATTGCTCTTGCATGAATATTTAAAGTATCACTCAAACCTCTACAGTAAGCAGCCAAATATGTTCAGAGGTATCAATTAGTCACAGAGGGAGCAGGTGGTGACATACAGGAGGTGCAATCACGATGCTAATCGTTGTTTTGAGTGCGTAGAGCAACGTGATGGCCAATTATCTCCTTTTGATGGGCTGTATCGTATTGTTTTCCTGGTTTTAGCATTGGCTTTCCCCACTGACACCTGAACAGCAGTAGCCTTTCCCTATGAAACAAGCTGGAACACATCTCTGCACCAGACTAACAGGCTCAGGCCCCTCCAGCCACAGGATGAGCAGTAATCAGCCACCACCCTGCATACTGTGCAATATGAATCATAGAAAAATCTATCTTTATCAGTGTAGCCACAGACAAAAGGCCACCAGGACAATTAAGAAATGAGGAAATGGACAAAGTTACCGTGCTGAACTTCAGAAAGCCACAATAAAATTTGACATGAACCCTGGGTTGAAGTTTCTTAAACAGAACTGGAGTGGCTGGATTGGAGTCACGTGGGGCCCAGTTCTTCCCCCCCCCTGGGGGAAATTATCCTGGGCTCTCTCAGACTGGACTCATCCAAACAAGTTGAAACCAGCAGAGATTTCTGTTCAGACTCTGTAGAATTTGTAAACTGCTCAGTAATGATAGGTTTGCAATGAATTTCCTTGCTCCTGCACAGATAAGCACACAGATGGATGGGCGTGCTGCTGCAGAAAGTGGAGGGATCTGAAAAGAGAGGTTTAGGCTTTGCCGTAGAGTAAGAGACAAGAAGCAACTTACACTAATGTGGCGCCTTTCACGACCTTAGAGCCAGTGAAGTATATTGTTGGAATGGAGGAAACACGGCAGCCAGTCCCTGGTGTTCTGGAGAGCAAACTATCAGCTATTGTTTCCAACAAAACTCACAGGAGACCAGGAGTGGGATTCTGTGTTCCGCCAACCGCGTTTTCCTACACGCGCACTCCCGCCGGCAGCGGGATTCTCCATTCCTGCAGCCGGTCAATGAGGTTTCCCATTGCGGCCACTCCACGCCGTCGGGAAACCCGCGGGTATGGGTGCGCTGCCGGCAGAGCGGAGGATCACACCGACGGAGAATTCCGCTGCAGACGCTATAACCCGCGTGGGTCTCACAGGGTAGGGATGATCCAGTACCCCGGGGGAGCTGGCAGAATATAAGCTCCCTTGATAAGGGGGCGAGGGACCCGTACACCGTTAATGTGCCTTTGTATGAATAGAGGGAGCCAGTCAGGCACCAGCGGGGAACTACTGGAGCTGTACATAATAGTTAATGTGCTCAGTAAAAGTAGTTTTGTCTTCTCTACAACTCGGTGTGGACTCCTTTCATTGCCCCTTACAAAACCAACGCTCGGTAGCTTTTCTCTACAGATGCAGCAGCGATGTGTCTGTGTGTGTGTGTGTGTGTGTATATATATAAAAGTCCCATGTGAAGAAGAACATGATCCACATCTAATGGTCAAACTGTGCCTCTTTATTTCTCCATTATGTTTCAGGTATAATTTGGGAGAGGGGAGGGATGATGGCCGCAATCTTCCCCATCTGCAGCTCTCACAGGTAAAGTTCCACCTGGGCTAGTAAACAGGCATTTATTTGTAGGGTGTTAGAAACCCCATTCTCCCCGCTGAGTTCAAAACCCGACCCCACCCCCTCCCCCCCTTCAAATACAAATTTAGGGGAGGCAGTGGCGCAGTGATATTATCGCTGGGCTAGTATTCCAGAGACCCAGAGTCACGCTCTGAGGACCTGGGTTCAGATCCCTCCATGGCAGATGGTGAAATTTGAATTTGGTGAAAATGTGGAATTAAAAGTCTAAAAGGTGATCATGAAACCATTGTCAATTGCTGTAAAAAAAACATTCACTCATGTCCTTTAGGGAAGGAAATCTGTTGTCCTTACCTGGTCTGGCCTACATGTGACTCCAGACCCACAGCAATGTGGTTGACTATTAAATACCCTCAGGGATGGGAAATAAATGCTGTTCCCAGCCAGCGACACCCATACCTCATGAACAAAATTTAAAAAACCATGAATTAAAATGAAATGAAAATCCCTTATTGTCACAAGTAGGCTTCAAATGAAGTTACTGTGAAAAGCTCCTAGTCGCCACATCCCGGCGCCTGTTCGGGGCTGAAACATAACCGTTGCAACCTGGCGGGAGGATCAATAAAGAAACGACAGGCAGCTTCCACTAACACGGCTCTCTTCGCACAACCTGCCTTGAAATGATCATTTTAGCCCCCCCCCCCCCCCCAAAAAAAAATAATAGTTTCAAAAATCAGTTGGGTTTTACAATAGGGGGTCGTTTCCCCCCCGCCCGGTAGAATGTAACACCTCTGTGGGGGCAAATTGCACTGTTTCAACTCAGCTCGCTGTGTCCATTTGAAAGTAACAGAGGCTTTTATATGGACCTCTTCCCCCCTTCCCCACCCCAATAAAACCCCATAAAGGTAACAACATGAGTGAGATCAAACGAAAGACTTACTTCACTGCTTTCTGTTTAAATCCCCCTCCTGCTGCGGTTCGTGGTCAAAAAGCATCCGATCCAATATCTCGTTGCCGTGTGCAGACAGCACACAGCATTCACACAGAGTAACAGCCTACCCCGGCTAAGGCTGCAATACCGATTCAGCAGGAAGCCCCGGTCCAGTGTGAGGAGCCACCGATGGACTGGGCGAGAGGCCACATGCGAGCAAGAGCTACAGTGACCAGCATTCCCAATGGCTTGTGATGTGAGCTGCTGGCTGTAGATTGTGTGGTTTCAACCACACTCACACTTCCTCCTATTCTTTCCTAACTTAGTTTTTCCTGTCGGCAGCTTAAGCCTTTTCCTCTCCTTGACTATAAATAGGACGGCAGCACAAAGTGTATTTTTTTTTAGTTTTCTTCCCCCCCCCCCCCCCCCCCCACCTCTTCTTTTACTTTGCCCGGATTAAATGCTAAACGCAAAAGGCAGGAAATGTTTCAAACAGCAACAAACAAAAATAGGCAAAACTAAAGTTTTATCATTTTCCAGGAGACATTCTAAATGTGGAGTCATAAGCAGCCGTCAATAAACCACTTTTTGGTTCATACCCAACGTCATGGATCTTTCCTGGAATGTATGAATGGGGTATTTGCTTGTCCTGCTCTCTTATTACAGACTCTTCAAGCATTTGTTAAAACTCCAGCTCTAAATTTGCCAGTTTCTGTGGTTCCTTACCATATTCCCTGTTCAATTTTACTTCACTTGGTCATCGTTGAACCATGCTATTACTCTGATGGGATGAGTTCATCTATGATCAACTTGTGTTTTTAGCTTTTTGAGGATGTCCACTTAAAACTTTGACGCGATGCAATAAGTAGAGATCCACCAATAATGTGAGGCACTGGACATTCAGATGGTCGGTAAAGGGAGCTCCTGCCGCAGGGATCTCTCAGGGGTTATGGGATGGCCACCTGAGGAACAACTGTTAGGCCCAGTGGGGTGTTACTCTGTGTGTGTGCGCGCTGTGTTGTCAGCGCAGGGCAACGATATATTGGACCGGATGCTTTTTCAACACAAATTGCAGCAGGAGGGGGATTTAAACAAAAAGCAGTGAAGTAAGTCTTTGATTTTACCATTCACATCCTTGCTTTCAAATCACTTCAGGGCCTCATCCGTCCCTATCTCCATAATCTCACCCAGGCCCACTACCTTCTGAGATAGCAGCGTTCCTCCGATTCTAGCTTTTCTTTACCCTTTCACGAGAAATTGGGGATCTGGGCATCACTGGCAGGGGCTGGTTTAGCACACTGGGCTAAATCGCTGGCTTTTAAAGCAGACCCAGGCAGGCCAGCAGCACGGTTCAATTCCCGTACCCGCCTCCCCAAACAGGCGCCAGAATGTGGCAACTAGGGGCTTTTCACAGTAACTTCATTTGAAGCCTACTTGTGACAATAAGGGATTTTCATTTAATTTATTGCCCTTCCCTAATAGCCCTTGAACTGAGTGTCTTGCTTGGCCGTTTCAGAGGGGCAGTTTAGAGTCAACCAGAGTTAGGGGAGGTAGTGGCGTAGTGGTATTGTCACTGTACTAGTAATCCAGAAACACAGGCTAATGGACAAGCAGTACCCTGGGTGTCTGGATTACTAGCCCAGTGACAATACCACTATGCCACTACCTTCCCTGCCTTGAGCACCCCTCCGCTCTGCCAATTTGTGGACATGCCATCAGCTGCCTGGACTCTGAGCTCTGGAACTCTTTCATTAAACCTTTCTGTCTTGCCATCTCTCACTTTTCCTTAAAGTCTACCTCTTTGACCAAATATCTGTTTGCTTACCCCGAATGGCTCCTTATGTGGCTCAATGTCAAACTTTGCTATCGACTGCTCCAGGTACATTTTAATATGTTAAAGACACTCTGTAAATATGAGTTATTTCTGTTGCTATGTCTGTTAGTGAACCAAGTTTAGACAGACTGGAAGCCTAGCGAGTCCAAAATTTTAGTCAATGATACAATAGACCAGCTTTGATCCTGTTAAAGTAAAAATGGTCCCTGATGCTGCCGTGGAAGGTTTGTGAAGTTTTGAATGACTGCGGTGGGTAAGAGTTCCAGGGAGCCTGATTGGGTGGGAGATGATACTCACGAGAACATCTCAGTGTGCGCCCTCCATAGCAACCACTCGAGTGCCACTATGAGAGGTGGAGTTACTACTTTAAAATGTATGGGGTGTGTTGGTCAAGCAGAAACTACTGGTTTCACCAAATGCTGCTATGATTTGAAAAGTGGTTAAACAAGCCATAAGGTTTTGGCTAAACATATGAATTAATCAAGGGCCCCATGTATTCCAGATGGCACCTGCCACTCCATCAGACCTCCATTGGGCATGGAAGGGCAGAGCAGCCTGACTGACTGCTTGCTTCTTTATTGTTTTGCCACTGCATGAACAATCAATTTCTCTGAGATAGAATGCCATTGGGACAGGCCAATGCATGGGTCTCACTTGCTGCCTTTGTACAGCACGTTCATTCTGGCATGTTTGCCATAGGCCGTGAGCTGGGCTGAATGGACGCCTGTTCCAGGTTGGGCCTAGCATCCCGCTAGCCCCACTTCAAAATGTAATGGCACTACCTTGGAAGAGCAGAAGCCCACCACTGCGGCCGCTGCCACCCAAATTCCACACATTCTTCAGCCAGCGCAAAGCCTCTCCCCTCGGAAACACCTTTCGGAAGTCACAGGCACTTCGCTGCTCATTTCCTATCCGGCTTCCAGGAGGTCATATGGTCCTCTTAGCAACGATCATCTTAGGGGAGCCGCTCGCACTTTGGCCTTAGTACGCTCTTAAAGCCCATAAGAGGGATTGGCTGGTCAGATTACCAACCCTAGAGTGTCCTATGCTGAAAGTTGCCTCAAGAGCATAGCTTGCAGAGTCATTGCAATCCTAGTCAGGAAGCCTTTCAAAATGGCAGCTTTCCTGAGAGCCATTAGAGCACAGAAGGAGGATGTTCAGCCATACTATTATCTCTCAGGCTCAGATATAACGTTACGTATTTATCATTTATGGACTCAAACTGGCAGCAGGCAAGGAACTTTTAAATTCATTAACGTTTTGAAGTGGAATCTGGATTATCATATTTGGGATCTTTGGCAATTGCTCGAGTTAAGTGCTTTGTTTGGTGGGGTAACGCAAATAAACTTCATTTCTATGGCCATTACGTTATCGTAGATTATATTTACGAGGCACTTTAGTTTGATTTCCCACACTTCCTCTGTCCTCTGGATGAGCAAGCAGCTCCACCAGCTGTTAGAAAACAGACTCTGCACAACCTGCTCAAGCTGTTTCTCTCGTGACCCTGCTAACCGCTGCTGCCTCCTGTGGTCATGTTTCTACATTGCACCCTGTGCGCCTGTTCTTTTGGCCTTAACCCTTCAACATTTCAGAATGAACATGAAAAGGAGAAAAATTGTGCAGCTTTAAAAAGAAAGGAGAGGTTTCAAATTATTCCTCTTCATATTCAGGGTTATCACCCGTCTTGATTTTGACAGGTTTTTCAGTGCTGTTGCCAGTCTTCTCTGAAATGAAACCAGGAATGTCATGTTTGTTCATTTGCATTCTTTCCATCAAGTTCCACGCTTTGGGATACAGAGGGCAATTATCCTGGCGTCCATGAATACAGAAGCAGTAAGTGAGCAATGCACAATAATAACATGGTACCTAACTTAATATTGGGCATCAGGATTTCATCTTGGGCTTTGTTTGCAAGTCCTGAGGTAGGCAGAGGTGGGGCAGTGGGGCTTCACACTGGGTGAAGAGGAAATGGACCTGGAAATAAAATGCGGGACCAGGTGCCTTTCTCAAGGACCTATCCATTGCGTTAAAGAGTGGGGGGCTGTTGTAGCTGAGTAGATAGTGGTCTTGTCTCTCAGCCCAAAGGTTCTGGGTGGGGTTACAGGGATAGAGCAGGGCAGTGGGCCTGGGTAGGTACTCTATTAAGAGGGTCAATGCAGAATTCTATGGGTCTACTATATGAAAGAAGCTTGGTGCGAATTCTGGTGTCCTGGTAAATAGTTATAACTCAAAACAGCATTATGTCAACAGATTATTTGTTCATTATCGCGTTGCGGTTTTGGGAGTTTGCTATTTGCAAATTGATTACCATGGTTTCCTACATTTAAAAAAGATTACATTGGTTGTACAGTGCTTTGAGATCTCATTGATCTATAATTGCAAATCTTCCTCTTTGTTATATTGGGATCCTCACAAGACCCTTTGATGAAGTGGAGAGCCCTTATCCTGGGGGACCATTTGGGAAGTCGGAGGCACATTATCAAGCACTCTGGGAACCTATTTCTGCCGGTCATTCAGAATGACTGAGATTGGTGTTGAAGCAGAGAGGGAAAAGCAGCAGAGACCACAGCAAGAAAGATGGGAGGCAAGCCAGAGGCTTAAAGGGAGAAGGCAACTGGAACGACTATCGGGAAGGTAGGGACAGGGAAAAATATGTGTTTAAATCGACAACCGATAGGCAAGTGATCAGGCAGAATAAGCAAGCTTAGCTGGATAGCCACCCAGATACTGTTATTCAGATTAAAACATAGTCTAACTCCTTGGTAACAACAGAACTGACCCCCCCCCCCCCCCCCCCCCCCCCCCACACCAATCACTCTCTCTGACCCTCCCAGCTCGTCCCTGTGACCCCACAGGTATACCCTCTGACCACCTCTCAACAACCCCTGACCTGACTAGAACGCAACCACCTGACTACACCCCCTGATCCCCCGGCTCAACTGCCCTCCCCCCCCCCATATTACCCGCCGAATATGCGATGACCACGCAAAACCCCAGATCAACCACTGTGATTGGCTCATTCACAGGCTAACTCAGAGATAGGGATCACCCCAGGCGTGGGTACATCTGTCACTGATGTTTCCAATCTCCCAACCTTGCTACCTTAAATGAAGCTGAAGAGGGCAATCAGACCCTCTCTGCTCTCTTAAGTGCTCTGATAATGCAAGAACGCCAGCTGTGTATCCTGTACGAGCCTTTATGTTGTTTCTTACGGGGCGGCATGGTCACACAGTGGTTAGCACTGTTGCTTCACAGCGCCAGGGACCCGGGTTCGATTCCCGGCTTGGGTCACTGTCTGTGCAGGGTCTGCACGTTCTCCCTGTGTCTGCGTGGGTTTCCTCCAGGTGCTCCGGTTTTTTCCCACAAGTCACGAAAGACGTGCTGTTAGGTGAATTGGACATTCTGAATTCTCCCTCCGTGTACCTGAACAGGCGGCGGAATGTGGCGACTGGGGCATTTCATAGTAACTTCATTCCCGTGTTAATATAAGCCTACTTGTGACAATAATAAAGATTATTATTAATAACGATCAGGAGTTGAATAATGTCTGGATATCAGCAAGAGGCAGGGAGGAAACCATCACTTTGGTGCAAATAATGAGTTTGACGTAAATGGCATGAAATCATCAGCAGCAGGGCTAGCACATCAATCCATCGTTGGTGAACGATTGCTCGGTGTGTACTAAGTGTATGTAAATTGCTGATTTGTGTGGACTCTAGGGACTCCAACGGTTGGAGCTCAGCAGCTGGGAAGACGAGATGTTCGAACCCCGCTGATGTTCAATGCAAGGACATCCCAAATGTCACAAGGGAAACGGAGAACGGCAGTTCTTAACAGTTCCTTTTTTGCAATTTGGAAAAATTGTGAGAAAAGGGATGAAACTCGGTGAAGGTAGGGCTCCGTCTTGTAAATTATTCAAGTACCAAAATGTTCATTAAGCATTAAAATGCACAAGGAAGGCAAGAGCAGAGAACATTTACAATTGACTACAACAATGGTTACCCAGACAATGGACATGATTCTCTGGCCTCGTTGCACATGAGCGAGGGGTGTGACAAGACTGGTGAATAGCGGGAGAGGCCAAAAACGAAAACCACGCTGAGCGCCAAACTGGCTCCCATAGGCGATTTTGGGATCCCACCGTAGCATAGGGAAAAACCAATAATCGCCACTTAAGCCCCATTTCCATACAATTAACGGGAGCCGCCCCACATCCAACGCCTCCTATCATTCATTGGCCTCCCCAGCAAGTGCTCACACTAGCGCCAATTAGTACTCCTTTTGAAAAATATGAACTCGGGGGAAGGGCTCCTGCGGGGGACCGAGGAGGTGAGTAGTCATCTTTTCTCACAGTCAAAGTGACGGGGGGGCGCTGGGATTGCTCGGCGGGGCATGGGGTTCCTCGGCTGAGGATGGACCCTCCCCTGGGGAGGCACCCTCCGCTGCAGTGGGCCGCCATGGGGGGGGGGGGGGCTTCTTGGGGTGGAACCACGCACAACTCCACCATGCCAACCCCTGGATTGTGTGTACCCATTCCAGGGGCAACCCTTGTCCCTGTCCGCGTGCCCCACAGACAACCCATAACACCCACCGACTGCTGAGGCAGTGCAGCTGAAGGCAAATTGGTAATCGTAGTTAAGTGAGCACTTCACACATCCAGAATGGATTCCTGTGGGTGGGCGGGCCATGTAGCCTGTGGCAATCATTGCCTCGCACCCCAATCAGACCATGATGTCTGGACACTGTGCCTGAGCACTGCAGGAGGCCACACCACACACGCAGCAGCCAACATCCGGACACCCAGGGGATGAGATACAGCTCCAGGGACATTAACATGGCCAGAGGGTGGCTGAACACAACTGGGCAGGGACCAGCCCATTGCCCAGGTAATGGTACATGCGGGTGTCAAGGGTACAGCATCTGGGGTCCGTTAAAGGGGGGCCTGAGTGGGCAGGATGTTCCAGGTGTGGGGGAGGGGGGGGAGATCAATGGGGGGAATCGAGGGTCCCGGGGTGGGAGCGCTACGTTTGCCAGTCTTAACACCCTCTCCCAATTCCTTACAGATATTGAACAGTATGGACGGTATTTTGAACCCTGCAGAACAGGCCTTCATGGTGCTGGTAGGCCGGACGGCCAGACGCCGGAGACGGTGGCAGCAGCAGCATCTGTAGAGGCTCGAGGTGGAGACCCACGTGCTGGACCCCGCTCCACACCCTGAGGACCCGGCCACCCATCAGGCCTGGGTGAGACCCAGAGGGGGAGGCCCGTGACGGCCCTGGGTGTATACAGGCATCGCTGGTCATTTGAACAGATTACGGACAGTGAGTGCCGCATGCGGCTCTGCCTCAACAAGGGGATGGTGTGGCGCCTGTGCCATATCCATGCGGACTTGGCACCATGTGGAGGAGGAGGATACCCACTCCCGGGTCACGGTCACCACAGCCCTGAACCTTTATACGTCAGGATCATTCCAGGGCTCGAGCAGGGACCTGTGTGGCATCCCTAAGGTAACATCCCACAGGTGCAGCCACAGGTCAGGGGGGGGGGGTGATGATGACCCGCAGAGAGCTGGGCAATGCCATAGTCTGACCCCTGCCTGTCTGCTGAGTTCTTGCTCACACCCATCACCTGCACATGGTGTGGCGGGGTGAGGGGGGAGGTGGCATGTCTGGAGAGAGAGGCCAAGGGTTTGGAGGTCAACCCGCATTGTGGAAGAAAGTGACAGAGGCATTATACTGGTTATGGTGAAGGGGTTTTAATGTTTCACAGTTGTCCAACAATGCCCCACTCTCCCAATGGTGCCGTCCCACGCTCCCCTCCACCCACTCATCTCCCTCATCCTCTACCTACCGCCCCTCTCCTTCCTCCCTCAAAAATCCTCGACATGCTTGGCCTTCCTTGCTCGACCGCTACGTCTAGGTGTGTCCCAAGGGTGCAGATCTCAGGTGGAAGCAGCCAACTGCTTATCTCGTCCCTTGGCCTTTGATGCCCCTGGCGGTTGTTCTCTGTGAGCTCTGGGGCCGGAGGAGACTGGCTCACTTGTTGGCGGGACATGCACAGCCGTGTCGCCCTGTCCCGTGTGCTGTCTGCGAGACGCAGCCTCATCAGAGGGATGGAACTCACGGGAGCTGGTTGCCACCATCTCCAATCCATGAGATGAGTCCGGGTTGTCACCCAGCGCCTTCCCCTCCAGCCCGGTGCCCATAGGTCCCTGGGGTTCACCTTGGGATGGAGGGGCAGCTACCAGCCCTGGTGGCTCCGCAATGTCTGCACCATCTGTGTTGACACCCTCAGCGGTGCTCCTCAGTGATTGGGCCACACTCTGCAGTGACATCGGCCACGCCCACATGTGACTGGGACAAGCTCTGCAGCACCTCGATCATTCCCATCTCAGAGCTGGACATGTTCCGTAGCACCTCATCAAGGTTAGCCTGGTACTGGGTCACGTCCCCCAGTGAGTCGGACATTCTGCCGAGGCTTTCAGCCATGGCCATCACCGACTGCACCAAGCCTTGGACACCTTCATTAATGCTGTTGACGTCGTGCATCAGGCTGTCTACTGTGGTCGCCGCCCTAGCAATGCCGGCAACATCTCCTGTGCCCGTAGCCTCAGGGACTTGGCTATGGACCTGCTGGAGTGTCACTGACATCCCCCTCCGCATATCCTGGCCGCTCCCTAATGTCTCCATCAGCTCTGGGATAGCATGGTCCATAGGCTCAACATCTGGCTGGGACCCAGCTGGGCCCTGGGGTGCAACAGACCCCCTACTGCTGTCTTGCCTGGGCATTATTGCCTCCACCTGATGTGTATCAGCGACTGTGGTGCTCACCAGATTGTGCCCCAGAAGGTGAAGGGTTGGGGGGGTTGTTGAAGGTAGAAGGGGTGAAGGGAGTGGGTGAAGGGAGGTTTGGAGGGCGGGGGGGGGGGGGGCACTTGGAGGGTTGGGGAAGATGCTCACATAGAGGTGCAAAGGTCTCAGGGTATCAACTCACCTGTGCTGCCCGGTGAAGGTCGGTGACCTTCCTGTGGCACTGGAGGCCTGTCCTGGTCACACTCCCCGAGCTGATGGCCACTGCAACTTCATCCCCGGCTGCTCCAAGGCCCTCGTTGGAGCTGAAACCATATCAGCCAAATACAGCAACTCTGTCTGACTAAGTGAGCCAAATGAATCTCGAAAGCAAATGTTGGAAATGGTGCTTTACCTCATCGTAAATATTCACTGCACATGACAGGGGATTGAGGTCACAAGTGTAAATCACAGAGCTAAATATACTCTTGTCTCTGATGGTAGCAACTGAATTGCTGACATGGAGCTGGAGAATCACACACTGACTGGAGTTTACCCAGCCCCTCTCAATCCTGTGCTTTTAAACGTCAAGCACCTTCGATGAACTAGGAAGAATCGATTCCATGCCTCTAATTGTTTGTTTGAAAGGCAAAGGTACCAAGTCATCTCTTCCAGATCAAAGGTGTTTGCACGGATGTCTCATTTTTCCTAAGGAATAATGACAAAGTTGTATTCTGTCAGTAAATCATTCATAATTCAATTTCAACATCCCCCTCAATATCAGTGAAAAACTGTTCTGAATGATAAGTGTCTCATAAAAACATGCATCAAATAAAAAAGAAAAGGAAAGTCTTGCGATTCTGTCGCTCTTTCTGCGGTATAAACGTGTTCAGGGCTGAATGAATCCATGAGTGAGACTGGAGGAACACTACTGACCATACGATGATGGAGGAGATACTTGACCAAGAGTTGAGAAGGAGATGGCCCATGGCTTAACTGAATAACACCTGTAGTCTTGCATATATGTTGGGGGCTGGTTCAGCTCAGTTGCCTGGACAGCTGGGTCGTGACACAGAGCGAGGCCAACAGCGCAGGTTCAATTCCTGTACCGGCTGAGGTTATTCATGAAGACCCCGCCTTCTCAACCTTGCCCCTCGCCTGAGGTGTGGTGACCCACAGATCAAATCACCACCAGTCCCCCCTCAAAGGAGACAGCAGCCTATGGTCCTCTGGGACTATGGTGACTTCACTGTATATTTGTAAATAGTTATAAATAGTGGTTTCAATAAACCAGTTATTTATTGGTAATTCAGATATGTCTCTGTTACCGTTTCTAAGCCAGGAACAAGCAACCTACAATATAGTGGCAGCAGAGAAGGGCTTCGAAAATCAACTTTTAAAAAGTTTGCAATTCTGACCTGATTAAAAAAGGCTACAAAACTGACTTGAATAAGACCGTTGAAAATCACCAAATGAGGTCCATGGATGATGTGGAGGCGAAGAGACAGAGGGGAAAAAAAGTCAACCATTGTGTTTACCAAAATCACGTGGTGATCCGTGAAAAATCCCGATCCAGCAGCAGAATCAAAGAACCTGCTGATAATTGAGGAAGGCGGAGCAAACCGTGAACAATCCCAAGTTAATGGCGCAGCAACGGGCAGATTGCATTGTTAGTGAGTATAGGTTTCCATACACCCCACAACCCGGGTCCCACGTCAATACCATACCAATACACGGTAGCAGTTTAAAAAAAATAGCTGCTTAAACAAGACTCCCCAATGGGAGAACAGTAATTAACGGAACTTAATAGTAATTTCCAGTGATTAGTTTCAAAATTCTCCGAAGTTTAGAAACACTTACCAAAGAGGGTCACGAACTGCAGGGGTTATCAGTGAAAGGCTGATAAACATGGGGGGAAATCCATTACTGCAAGAACTTATAAAAACCCCACCAAACCTCTTAAAAGCTTAAAACTACTATGGATTCCAAATTCACCTTGCCAGACCAATTTGGGCGCATGGAAGGGTCAGAGCAGACATTGGAGTGGTCACTACGGTGGAAGAGATTTTTAAGATTCAGAACCAAAAGCGGGTCAAATAATAAGCCAGAGGCTTATTGCCCCTCTGTTGTTCTACTCTGTTGGGGAAATTGCTGATGATGTGATAGCAAAGCAAGGAATTACTGAAACATAGACAAATTCGAAGAAGTCATTAAAGCCTTTGATAATTACTTTAATTTACAGAGTAACTAGATATTAGAAAGAGCCAAGTTTAACAAAAGGGTGCAGAAAGCTGGTGAACCTGTCAATACCTTTATCAATTACCTTTCTCAACTGGCTGAAGGTTGCAAATGTGGTGATCTGATAACTGAGCTGATACAAGATCACATCGTAGTTGTGGATACCGACGACACCCTATCTGACCTGCTGTAAACCAAAGAAGGCTTAACTTTGGAGATGATAATACAGTTATTCAGACAGTCAGAGGTTGTCAATAAGTTAGAGCCATACTAAGAGAGGAAGACAAATCATGTCTCAGAACACCCCCAGTGACAGTACAGCTTATTAAACAAAAGACACTCCAGGGAATAAGGCACTTTATGGGACAAAGTTCAAAATGCCATTAAACCAGGCCAGCGCTTGTGGTGATGTGCATCACTGTAAATACACAGGGGGTTAATGTAAATACATGTAGACTAGCTGGACACTAGAGGGAGCACCAGAGACATCACACACACACACACACACACTCAACCAATAGATCAGTTAGATAGGACACGACCAATGGGCATTCACGGTACACACAGAGGTGACACAACCACAGGAGGGCATTACACCAACCCATATATAAAGGACACAACACACATGATCTGCCTCTTTCCAGTGGAGACAGTCAGTGAGTACACAGGGTTGATTCAATATCACTCCCACCACGTGGATTGTAGCAGACTGGTTAGTCAGTCTCGGTAGCTATAGTAGGATTAGCAATAGTGTCAAACCCGAGTAATAGAAGTGTAAATAGTTTAATAAATGTGTTGAAGTTATCTCCACGTCTGAACCTTCCTTTGTCAAATGCACCACAAGGAAGCCGCTTATGCTGCGCCTAGAGCATAACAATACAGTGCTGTGGTGCCAAAAAGCCCATAAACACTGACAGCGTCCTGTAAGCACTGCAGAATGCTTTCATTGTAGAAGGTTTGGACACTTTGGAAAGATATGCAGAACTAAAGTAATAATAGTAATCTTTATTAATGTCACAAATAGGCTTACATTAACACTGCAATGAAGTTACTGTGAAAAGCCCCGAGTCGCCACACTCCAGCGCCTATTCGGGTACACAAAGGGAGAATTCAGAATGTCCAATTCACCTAACAAGCACCTCTTTCGGGACTTGTGGGGGGAAACCGGAGCACTCGGAGGAAATCCACGTAGACACGGGAGAACGTGCAGACTCCGCATAGACAGTGACCCAAGCGGGAATTGAACCCTGTGAAGCAACAGCACTAACCACTGTGCTATCGTGCCATCCAGATACACAGAGATTAACAGAGACAAGGTAGCACAGTGGTTAGCAGAGTTTCTTAACAGCTCCAGGGTCCCAGGTTCGATTCCCGGCTTGGGTCCCTGTCTGTGCGGCGTCTGCACGTTATCTCCGTGTCTGTATGGATTTCCTCCAGGTGCTCCGGTTTCCTCCCACAGTCCAAAGATGTGCAGGTTACGTGGATTGGCCATGCAAATTGCCTTTAGTGTCCAAAAAGGTTAGGTTAGGTGGGGTTACTGGGTTATGGGATGGGGTGGAGGCGTGGGCTTAAGTGGAGTGTTCTTTCCAAGGGCCGGTGCAGATTTGATCGGCTGAATGGCCTCCTTCTGCACTGTAAATTCTATGATTCTATGGAATGAGAGCATCTTTACACAGAAGGCCATTAATGAAATCGAGAAATCTCAGCCAGATGTGGAACAATAATGTTTCCCAAACAAGATCAACGATTTAAGATACACTTTCTGGACACTTTGTGTCAATGGACTTAATTTCAATTTGGATACAGGAGCAAGTGTAACAACCTTGTTTGATAATGAACGGTGGTGAGCAAACCTATGGCTGAGGACAATTGAAGCCCAGTTGTATGGCCCAGGAGAGGTCAAACAACAAATCAGAGACATGTTACAAGCAACACTCTAATACAGGAACAAACAGATACTGGAAACATTACATTATTCACCATTCGTTTCTGAGACAAAACACCTGTGCTGACCACAACCTCATTGAGATAGTGATGATAGCAGATTGGAGCCCCTCAAACTGTCAAAATGCACGAATCATCTTGATTGGGTCTTTAGTGCTGGTTTTACAAAACACTTCACAGAAGCCTATAGTCATCCCTTTTCAAGTCAATGTCCAGCTGACAGAGAATAAACTTGTTCTTACTCAAATGGTAACAAGCCAATTGGGCCAACGCGTACCTGAGAGCGACTCTGATTCTTCATCACTCTGTGAGTTCGGTGAGCTAGTGGAAGGTGAAACTCAAGTGATGGAAGACATTGATACAGTATCGCATTTAGCTGACAGGGGTGACACCTTCGTAACTGCATCCACACCTGTCCATGCACCAAAAGCGACTGTCCAGGTTACGAACAGTCAAAACTGTCCAGAACTACAGACAGAACGGAATTGTTTCCATATTGGAAGATGCTGACCTTACTGCAGCACCAGGGTTATTGGAGTTTGAGGGAAAACAAGGTATTGATCAAATGCCTCCCTCACAGCTTCCTGGCCTGTCTACACAATTGTTTCCAGACGCAGCAATCCAGGATTGCCCAAAACGTCGTCACTCCAGAAGTAAAGAAAAGTGGATAAGGGGCTGGTTTAGCTCACCAAGCTAAATCGCTGGCTTTTAAAGCAGACCAAGCAGGCCAGCAGCACGGTTCGATTCCCGTACCAGCCTCCCCGGACAGGCGCCGGAATGTGGCGACTAGGGGCTTTTCACAGTAACTTCATTGAAGCCTACTCGTGACAATAAGCGATTTTCATTTCATTTCATTTCATTTTCATTTCATTTCATTTAATTTCATTTCATAAAACTGTCAAATGGAACCAGGGTCAACTCAACAGACAAGGATGGGGAACACAGAGAGAGATAAATCCACATGCTCCAGTCTTGAGAGAGAAACATTGAATAAAGAGATGTATAACAGCGAAAGGGAGGGAAAAGAGGATCAGGTCAAGATCCAGATAAGAGAACCTTCCATTATACTTTTGGGAAACCATAAGACCATAAGACATAGGAGCAGAATTAGGCCATTCTTTTATTTATTTATTCATGGAACTTGGGCGTTGAAGGCTATGCCCACATTTATTGCCCATCCCTAGTTTCCCTTGAGGGGGCAGTTCAGAGTCAACCACATTGCTATGGGTCTGGAATCACATGTAGGCCAGACCAGGTAACGACGGCAGATTTCCTTCCCTAAAGGACATTAGTCACGGCCCATCAAGTCTGCTCCGCCATTCAATCATGGCTGATCGGTTTCTCATCCACATTCTCCTGTCTTCTCCCCATAACTCCTGATTGCCTTATTAATCAAGTGCCTATACATCTGTCTTATTTTTCCTATAAATTTAGAGTACCCAATTTTCTTTTTCCAATTAAGGGGCAATTTAGTGTGGCCAATCCACCTAACCTGCACATCTTTGGGTTGTGAGGGTGAAATCCACGCAGACACGGGGAGAATATGCAAACTCCACACTGACAGTAACCCGGGGCCGGGATCGAACCCTGGTCCTCAGCACCATAGGCAGCAGTGCTAACCTCTACGCCACCGTGCCACCCATCCATCTGTGTCGTAAAGACACTCAGTGACTTGACCTCCACAGCCTTCTGCGGCAATGAGTTCCACAGATTCACCACCCTCTGGCTGAAGAAATACCTCCTCATCTGTTTTACAGGATCGTCCCTTCAGCTTGAGGCTGTGCCCTCGGGTTCTAGTCTCTCATACCAGTGCAAACATCCTCTCCACGTTCACTAGAGGTTGAGAGTCAAATGGACGATGCACCTCCTGACCAATTAACCTACGAAGTCAGAGACTTGGCGGGGAGAAGGGGGAGAATGTGTAAATATTAATGTAAAATATATTTGGACAAAGTCTTAGGTGGGGGGGGGGGGGGGGGGGATGTAGAATTTGGAGTTCAGGGTTAATGTATGGCACTGGGAAAATAGTAACACCCACATGACGATGTAAGAGACACTTGACCAAGAGTCAAGAAGCAGAAAGCTCACAGCTCAGACTAAATAAGACATGTAGTCCTGTAAATAGTTATGTTCCTCCAAAAACACAGTTAATCTTCAGACATATCTATATCTCTGCAATTGTTCGTCAGCCAATAACAACTAACATCCAACACTTGCCACAACTACCAGAGGCCTCAAAGCTCTTCACAGCCAATGACTTACTTTTGAAGTGTGGTCACTGCTGTAATGCAGGAAAGATGTGACTGACTAATTTCAGTTCACAGTTTTTTTCTTAGAAAGTGCTCATACTTATTCCAAGTTTTCACAACTTTAAGACTTCTGGAAGCATTTCACATCGCTGTAATGAATCTTGTAATGCAGGAAACACAGCCAATTTGTCTGCACTGATTTTTTTTCACAATCAGACAAATGAGCAGTTACTCAATTTTTTTTCGGGAAGTATATATATATTTGGCCTGGTTACCAAAACAAGAGCTTTGCTCTTCTTTGAATGCTACAACAGAATCTTTAAAGTCTGCCTGGGAGGATAAGTAGGGCCTCAGTTTAATTCTCAATTGAACGACAGCACTGCCAACATTGCAGCACTCCCTCAGTACTGCACCAGAGTGGGAGCTCTAATTGCGCTGCTCAAAATTCTGCCCTGAACCTTGGACCCACAATTTTCACAAGTGGTTGAGGCTTAGTGGTACCAATTTAACACCTAAACAGATTCTCGTAGGTGCAATCAAAGTTAGTTGGACCGTGTCTCAAGTGGAACAGCCATGGAGCGAAGCATATTGCTGGCAGCAATTTCACTTTGCGCCAGACCTCATTCCACATTGTCATGGAGTATTGCACGTCAGCTGAATTCTTCTGTCACGGAATGAAAGACCATCATTTATGCAGCACCTGTCATGATCTCAGGGCTCTCAAGCACATAACCACCAACAAAGTTCCATTTGGGTGGACACTGTTACAACCAATTGGTGCAGAGAAAGCAGTGTGATTAATGACAAGATAATCTCCCTTAATTGAGGGAGGCATATTGACCAGGACCACAGGGCACCTCTTCTTCGAAATAGTGTCAGAGGACCTTGCACAGCAATCTGAGTAAGCAGACAAAGTCTCAGTTTAATGCCTCATTCAAATGACATAGAGCCACAATGGATTCCTTCACTCCCCTCCCCCCCCCCCCCCGCCCCAAACCACCCCCCTCCCCCCAACAACTTCCCACTCCATAAAATCCAAAAAGACAAGTACGTACTTGTTTTAGTTTTTGTCATCATTTGACAATAAGTTCACAATCAGCTGAACTGGGGATCCATGTGTTAGGGAGACATTTGCTGCATGTTATTTATCATAGAATGATCGCAGCACAGAAGAATGTCATTTGGCCCATTATGTTCTTGCTGTTCCCCTGAAAGAACAGCCTGGCTATTCCCATTCCGCCGCCGTGCAATCTGTTTCTCTTTAAGCACTTATTCAACCCCCTTTAGAAAGTCCCAGTGGCAGCACACCTCCACCATACTGCCAGGTTGAGCCTTCCAGATCCAAATCACTCATTCCATAAACATACTTTTCCTCGTGTCACCATTGGTTCACTTTAAATTTGTAACCTCTAATATTTGACCCTTCAGCCACTAAAATACGAGAGTAATTGCTTCCCAGAGGAAGCATTCAGGCTCTCTGATCTCGGTAACTCAGGCTCTCTGATCTTTGTGTCAACTTCACTGTGTTTGTTGACATAAGTAAGTGGTTTCAAAGGGGCCTGGATGATTGGCATTTTTATTAGCTTATCCAGACTTTTTCTTTAGTCTTAATGGGAGAAAGTATAATATATTACAATTTTTCAAAGTTTTCTTTTACAGATACAACTTTGAAGTGTAATGTTCATTGGTTAGAGAAAGTGGATCAATGGGCATGGACCAGGGCTTAGCATAGGGGCATGAGGGGCCTGTTAGGATGGGTGGAAGGGCAGAGCTTAGCATAAGGGGATACAGGGAGTGGATTGGGGCATGAGGTGCCATGGGTGGGACATGGGATTTGTTTGGAGGGTGAACCATGTGAGGGATGGGGGCTAGAAGGTTTTTGTATTTTGTTTTTACTGGGACAAGGTCTCACTGTCATGTGACGGGCCTTTTAAACAGCCCATTGAGTTTAAGTTTTGGTAAATTCCCAGGCAATCGGCCGTGTAAATTTACAAGTGATTTTGCATTTTGAATACCTTTTCAAGGAGTAGTTTTCCACCCATCGGTATTTGCATTTTAATGACATTCCAGAAATGTGTTCAGAGATGAGGGCCGGGATTCTCTGCCCCTATTTTCAGCAGGCAAGAAAGCCTGAATAATCCAACAGGAGTCCCCAAATAGCTTTTACGCTGCTTTCCCTGCCCAACATCAGCCTGTGTCGATAACCAGGAAAATCTCTTCCTGTATCTTGAAAGTTAGGAATATCATACACCTTTACTGGACACATCCTTTTTTCTCCGCTGATTATCACTGCTCTCCCACCAGCAGCCTGCGGGAGGTCCTCCATTAGATAATTCACGTAATCCAGGCATGTGCCCTGGTGTTATGATGATGGAGAACAAACCCTGGATTTATATACAGAAAGATTGAACTTTTAGAAAGACCTCTGAGTTTTATATTTAAAAATGGACACGGACTCCAAAGATGGCTGAGAATGTACAGATAGCGCTTGACAGGAATGCAACAGCGTGTTTTCCTGAAGAATAATGGAACCCCTTGCCGTGCATCCAGACAAGGGGCGGGGTTCTCCAAACCCCCGCCGGTCGGGGACGGTTGGCAGCGCCCCCCCCCCCCCCCAATTCTCCGGGCCCATGGGCCGAGCGGCCGCCCATTTTTGGCAAGTCCCACCGGCGTGGATTGAACTTGGTCCCACACGGTGGGACCTGGCAGGTATGTTGGCTGGGGTGGTCCTCGGGGGGGGGGGGGGGGGGGATCTGACCCCGAGGGGGGTCCCCCACGGTGGCCTGGCCCGCCATCAGGGCCCACCGATCTGCGGGTGGGCCTGTGCCATGGGGGCCTTCTTCCTTCCGCGCTGGCCCCTGTAGGGCTCCGCCATGGCCAGTACGGAGAAGACAACCCCTTGCGCATGCGCCATAATACGCCGGCGGTTCTGCGCATCCTGGCGCGGCCCCAACCCCTTCGGCGCCGGCCAAACCCCTGGAAGTGCGGAGAATTCCGCTGCTTCTGGTCGGCTCAACGCCGGAGTGATTTGCGCCGTTTGTGACGCTGGCGTCGGGCCATTGCACCGATTGCGGAGAATCCCGCCCGAGGGTATTTGTAAAAATTTGTGAAAGTTATCCAAAGACTGGTTACCAACTCCGGTAAAGACAAAGGAACATAGCGACCACCTCATCAGAAAGACTCTGGGTGCAATTGCTGGACGAGAGTGCGTATCCCAGATCTCCAGCTAGAATATACATAGGAAGAGGTCAAAAACCTTCTTGCTACTGGAGCGCATGTCTGTCAGTCTGTGTATGAGTGTGTGTGTGTGTGTGTGTGCTGTGAGAACAGCAGCTGGGCCTTTACCACACTCAGTGACCAACGCAGAGCCCCTGTAAAAATAATGAGCTGTTGCAGGAAAATCCAAAACTCTCTCTCTGACTGTGAAAGGTGATCAACCAGCAGGAGGATTGCAGCTGGAAAAGAAACTGAAATCACTCTACCAAACTACAGGACACCTGAACAACAAAGAATCAACTATTCGGCAGCAGAAGTCAACTACTGGAATCCATCTGTATCGGCCACAATGCTTATCTCCTATTCCCCGCAACTCAAGGACTGTTTCGTATAACTTTTTAAATATTTACTTACTATTGGACTCTGTGCTTGCTTCTAATTCAAGGGAAATGGAAGCTTGTTAGATTAAACCTTTGTTCCTACCCGCAGAGGGTGGGTTGAATAGAGGCATGGTGCCAATCACCTCTTCTCACCTGGGTTAGTACAATTGGCGGGTATCCCAGCCAGTTGGTGACAAATCCCCTCACCAGGGACTGGTCGTAACACTTGGATATTCTAAGTGGGAGACTGACCAGTCAATTGTGATCTAAGCTGATAAAGATTAAAAACACCACATTTCTCCCTCTCTTTAGTTCTGAAGAAGAGCCATATCAACTCAAAATTTTGGCGGGATTCTCCCATGCCGCGCCGTATGGGAGAATCGGCGTTCGCACCATTTTTTCCCGCAGCGCCAGTCCGACGCCGGCACGCGATTCTCCGAGGAGCGGCGAATCGGCGCCATTTGCGCCAGCGTGTTTGGTGCAGCGCCAGGCGCGGACAGCTGTCCACAGCCGGGCCGCCGATTCTCCGGCCTTGATGGGCTGAGTGGCCACGCGGAAACAGCAGAGTCCCGCCGACGCCGTTCACACCTGCTCGCAGCCGGCGGGAACTCCACGCATAGGGTCGGGGGGGGTGGGGTGGCCTGTGGGGGGGGGGAGGGGTCTCCTTCACCAGGGGGGGCCTCCGATGGGGTCTGGCCCGCGATCGGGGCCCACCAATCGGCGGGCCGGCCTCTCCAGCCCGACCCTATTTTATTACGCGGCCAGCCCCTGAACCCCCACACCATGTTGCGTCGGGGCCGGCACGTTGAGGAAGCCCCCCGTGCATTAGCGGGTTGGGGCAATGCCACTGTGCATGTGTGAGTTGGCGTGGCACCACTGCGCATGCGTGAGTTGGCATGAGCCCAGTTGGCGCCGCAAAGGGAGACTGGAGCGGCGTGAACCACCCCAGCGCCGTGCTGGCCCCCACGGTAGTGCCTGCGCCCGTTTTGCGCTGTTGTGAAACGCAAAGGCATTCACAACGGCGCGAACACGCTGCCTCCGTTTCGGAGAATCCCGCCCCTTAACTCTGTTTCTTTCTCCACAGATGCTGCCAACCCTGCTGAGATTTTCCAGCGTTTTCTGTTTTTATTACCATTTTAAGAGGACCAGTTTCACTGAGGCTGAACGTTCTTCCCAGACCAGTTCACACCACAAAATCCTTTGCGTGGGCCACACTTTCAATGTCGCTTTGTGCTGAGAGCTGGAACCTGATCACTGCCCAGTATATTCAAGCAGAAGAGCTGGCATGAATGGGAATTCTGGTAGCTGATGTAATCCCCCCCCCCCCCCCCCAGCCCGGCTTCCCTTCGATACATCAGGACGTTACAGGACTGCACCTCCAGCAGAAATGGCCGCAGACATAGCTTTGGGGCAGAAGTGGGTCCTGTCACGTTTGCAGTCCTGCTTCCCCACTCCACCTATTGCTCTCCCTGTCCTCCGCAATTCATCCCAGGCCTCCAGCTGTGCCCCAGTTTCACACAAGGCTGCATATTTCTTACTCCAAAACTAGAAACGTGCAAGATAAGGGTACAGTCTACCTCGGGCACATAGAAAGGGTATTAGATCCACGAGGTAATAACTCCATTCAAAGGAACAATGTTGCTGAAATCAAAGGTCAAGCAGTTCGCGGAGGTCGTCTGGAACGGAAGTTGGCTTTTAGGTGAACGTACTGTCATTTTGAACCTGGCATCGGACTAGAGATTGGAAAAATTGGGAGTTGCCTGTGAGGAGCAAGACGCTGCAAACATTTGGTGGTTAGCACTGGAGACAGATGAGGACAAGGAGTGCTTTTATTAAAACAAGCAACTTGAGGAATTTGATCTTTCAAACGGTGTTATTTCAACTCTAGAATAAACCTGTCAGAGAATGAATGTCTGGCACACCGTCTTTTTTTTTACTTGTTGATGAGATCTGGGTGTCATTGTGGAAGCATTTGTTGCCCATCCCTAATTGCCCTCAAACTGAGTGTCTTGTTAGGCCTTTTCAGAGGGTAGTATCTGAGAGGCACATGCAGGCCAGCTGGGTCAGGACGGCAGGAGTAGATTTCCTTCCCAAAAGGACATTAATGAACAGATGGTTTTTTACGACAATGGTTTCAAGATCATCGTTAGACTTTTAACTCCAGAGTTTACTGAATTCAGACTTCACTGTCTTCCCTGGCGGGATTTGAACCCTGTTTCCCAGAGCAGTATCCTGGATCATCCCCATTCTCCTGCCTTCTCCCCATAACCCCATATCCCCTTATTAATCAAGAACCTATCTATCTCTGTCTTAAAGATGCCCAGGCTAATGCTCTGGAGACATGGATTCAAATCCTACCACAGCAATTGATGGAATTTAAATTCAATTCATACAATCTGGAATCCAAAGCTAGTTTCAGTAACGGTGATGGTGAAATTATCATTAACGTAAAAACCTCTCTGGCTCACTGTTGTCCTTTTGGGAAGGAAATCTGCTGTCCTTATTTGGATTTGAGTTTATTGTCACGTGTACCAAGCTACAGTGAAATGTATTGTTCTGTGTACGATCCAGGCAGATCGTTCCATACATGAAAAACATAGGACATACGATAAATAATAATAATCTTTATAAGTGTCACAAGTAGGCTTCCATTAACACTGCAATGAAGTCACTGTGAAAATCCCCTACACAATGTAAATACATAGACATAGACATTGGGTGAAGCAAACGGAGTGCGACTCAGTAGAGAAGATTCGTGGAGCGATCAGTTCAGTCCATAAGAGGGTCAGTAAGGAGTCTGGTAACAGTGGGGAAGAAACTGTTTTGAATTTGTTAGTGCGTGGTCTCAGACTTTTGTATCTCCTGCCCTCTGTAGTTTCTTACAGTCTTGTGGCGAGCAGTTGCCGTACCAGGCTGTGATGCAGCCAGGTAGGATGCCTCTGTAAAAATTGGTAAGAGTCAATAAGGACATGCCACATTTGCTTCGTTTCTTGAGCAACTATAGGCAATGTTGTCATTTTTTGGTCGTAGCGTCGATGTGGGTGAACCATGACCTAGGAATTTGAAGCTGTCAACCATCTCCACCTCCGCCCTGTTGTAGACAGGGCTGTGTACGATACTTCGTTTCCTGAAGTCAGGAAGCTGTCTGGCCTGCATGTGACTCTCAGACCCACAGCGTAGTTGACTCCTCACTGTTCTCAAGGGAAAATAGGGATGGCCAACAAATGTCGAAGTCCCATGTAGCAATAAAAAGAATATATTTGGGCTTTAGCCTCAAAGCGCCTGAAATTCAGAACAGGCAGTGGGACAGCCACCCTGAACAGTCAGTCCTTCCCAGGATGCACGTGAGAAGATAGCGCTCTGCCTATTTAAATGGAACTAAATGGAACTCATGTCCCCAGCGCATTAACCTGCGTCTCTGGGTTACTAGTCCAGTGAAATTGAGGACGTATGGGTGGGCTCTTTGCACTGGGCAGTCAATCAAAGGTCCTTCATCTTCAAAGCAGCAACAGTTTCAGCTTTAAACTTGGGAATTTGAAGCTGAGCGGGAATTGAATTAGTAAATCTATTCATTTTCAATCAGTTTAGTTATCCAGTTAAAAGGTTAATAAGGGTTAATAAGGAGCTGCCCAAATACCTGAGTGGCAGTTTTCTGTCAATCTCCTGAAGCCTGATTAGCCGGCAAGAAGTATTGATTACATCATTTGAAGCTTAACTGGTGTGTGTGTGTCATCTCAAACAATCTCAGCTCTATTTAAGTAAAGAGCTTCACAGTCCACCCATAGTGAGCAGTGCGTCCACAGGCAGAGTGAAGTTTAAGCTTTAAACTTGGGAATTTGAAGCAGAGTGGGAATTCGATGCAGAGCGGGAAGAGGTGCTCTTTGCTTTTTCTCCTTGCTGTGTAACTTTCAAATCTTCAGAGAGGAGTCTTGCCCTGCTGCAGCTGAGGCTATCAGGGAGAGAGCTGATCGGTAAGTCGTGGACAACGTCGGTAAGTATTCCCAACTTTCATCAATTACTGTTTGAAAATGAGTTTTGTGGTTTATAATCTGTAAGGACTCTAATTGGTAGTAACAAGGACAAGCAAAGAAGGGCCATAGAGAATTGGAGTTAATCGCGTCAGCAGGGGGCAGTGTTGATGCGAACTCGGCGAGGAGGACCTTCGGAACAGTCAGTATAAATAACTTACCTCAGGGATTCGCGGCCCAGTTGGCAGGGGGCAGTGTTGGTGCGAACTCGGCGAGGAGGACCTTCGGAACAGTCAGTATAAATAACTTACCTCAGGGATTCGCGGCCCAGTTGGCAGGGGGCAGTGTTGGTGCGAACTCGGCGTGGAGGAGCTTCGGAACAGTCAGTATAAATAACTTACCTGTTTGGATATTGGGGACTGAGGAAAAAAACAAAAGTGACGTCACCGTAAAGCTGTTCCCTGTTTGGGTGTTGGAAATCTGTTCTAAATTTGAAAACTAGAGTAATTAACTAAGTAGAGGAGTAACTAGGAGATTAGTGCATTTAGCATTTAATATTTATCGGAGAAATGAAGCAGAAAGGACCATATAGTTAATTTTAACTTAAATTTACTGAGTATATTTTAATGTAATTAATTATTCAGTACAAAATTTATTTTGATTTAATTAATTGATGCTAGATATATCAGTCAGAGGGGTGCAGTGCTCTAACTGTGAGATGTGGGAGGTCAGTGACGCGTCCAGTGTTCCGGGTTACTACGTCTACATGAAGTGCACCCACTAGCAGCTCCTCACAGATCACATGGTTCGGTTGGAGCACCGGTTGGGTGCACTTAAGAGCATGCTGATGACGGAAAGCATCATAGATAGCAGTTATAGAGATGTGGTCGCACTCAAGGTGCAGGCAGACAGATGGGTGACCGCTAGAAGGGGCAGGCAGTCAGTGCAGGAATCCCCGGTGGCTGTCCTGCTTTCTAACATGTACACTGTTTTGAATACTGTTGGGGGGGGATGGCCTATCGGCGGGAAACAACAGCAGTAGCCAGAGCAGTGGCACCATGGCTGACTGTGTTGTTAAGCAGGGAGGGTCAAAGCGCAGAGGAGCAATAGTCATAGGGGACTTCATAGTCAGGAACTCAGATAGGCACTTCTGTGGTCGTGAAAAAGGCTCCAGGATGGTGTGTTGCCTTCCTGGTGCCATGGTCCAGGATGTCACTGAATGGCCTTTGAAGGGGTAGGTCTTAAGGCAGAGGTCATGGTACATATTGGTACCAGTGACATAGGTATAAATGGGAATGAGGTCTTGCATCAGGGGTTCAGGGAGCTAGGTTGTAGACTTAAAAAGCAGGACCTCTCTGGATTTCTCCCAGTGCCATGCGCTTGCGAGTATAGAAATAGAAGAATAGCACAGATGAATGTGTGTCTTAAAGTTGGTGCAGGAGGGAGAGTTTTAGATTCCTGAATCACTGAGACCATTTCTGGAGAAGGTGGGACCTATACAAGTGGGACGGTCTACATTTGAACCACAGCAGGACTAACATCCTTGCTAATGGGTTTGCTAGTGCTGTTGGGAGAAGTTCAAACTCATTTGGCAAGTGCGGGGGGGGCAGACTGTCAGCACAATAGGCACACAGTGTATCACAGAAAAACAATCAAGTCCGAGGGAGTACAGTGGTAGTAAGTTTCAGGAGAGTAAGACAAGGCTGAATGGCCTCTACTTTAATGCCTGGAGTATTACAAGTAAAACAAATGAGTTTAAGGGTGAGAGTTGACATGTGGAATTATGAAATAGGAGCCATCATTGAGACGTGGTTGAGGGAGGGGCAGGATTGGCAGCTTAACATCCTGGGATACAGAATCTTCAGGAGAGACAGGGGAGGGGCCAAAGGAGGGGGAGATATTGTACTATTAATTAAGGAGTCAATTATTGCAGTAAGGAGAGATGATATCTTGGGGATGGCATTAAGTGAAGCTTTGTGGGTAGAGATTAGGAATAAAAAAGGGACAGCCACATTGCTAGGTGTTTATTATAGACCCCCAGATAGCGGGAAATTAAGGAGCAAATATATGCACAATTTACAGAAGTGTGTATTATAGTGGGTGATTGCAACTTTCCCAACATTAACTGGAATAGTCAATGTGTTAAGGGTTTAGATGGAACAGAGTTTGTAAGATGTATACAAGATATTTTTTTAGCTCAACAATTGGAGGGTCCAACAAGGGATGATGCAGTGCTGGACCTGATTCTGTGGATTGAATTCGGACAGTGGTTGATGTGATGGTGGGGGAGCATTTTAGTGATGTTGCTCGATATGCTTTCCCTTAATTGGCTCTGTTTTAATAACCTTTGCTCGAGAGTTGCCAGGTATCTTTCTGATACCACCACGAGGTTTAAAACCAAGTACTGATCAATAACTCAATACACCAGTTAGTAAGTTTGAAATCAATGCACATTTATTATACACACAGTCAATCACTACTCATGCATAAACTCTACTTACTAAACTACCACTACTACTAAAAGCCTATACTTAGCTTCGAATGGCCCACCAGGTCAGATGAACAATGGCCTTTGTTCGGTTCTGATTCTGCTGGCTTCGAGCTGGTATGGAATAGTAGCTAGGAACGCCTATCTCATAGCGTGCATTGATCTGAGACTTACTTGGTTGATGCAGCTGCGAGGCAGGTCTCGCCCCGTTGAGAGCCAAGGCCAAGAAGCTGTTAGGCAGGTCTCTCCTCATTGAGAGCCAAGGCCAAGAAGAACGAACTGAACTTCGGGACGCTATCTTATAGGCCCCAGGGATTTTGCGCCTTTCTGGGCGGACCCCGGACTTGGTCCCAATTAATTGGACCATGTCTCAATCGTTCTCATCAATCTTCTCCAATACTGGATTTGTTCCCTGATCGTTGGGCGGGCCCTAGGTGTTCATTGGCCTGCCTTTGTTCTCGTTCCCACTGGCGCCGGGGAGTCTGTCTTGGTCCCGATTGTTTCAATGTCTCTTTTTGTCCCTGGAGATAGCTCATTAATATGTTAATGGCTATTGGTTTCGGTTCTGTCTGGGTTCTGCAAATCTTAATACACAGGAAACCTTGCGCCTGCTTGTGTTCTCTGGAGTTGTCCAATTTTCCCTACACTCCTTGCTCGTGCCCATTTTGAAATCGGGACGTGGCCACCCCAGGTGGCTACAGTGATAGCGACCACAACATGTTGCAAATAAGTATTTTATGGAAAAGGAAATAGACAAATTGCAGAAAAAGATCTTGGATTGGGGGAGAGCAGACTTTAATAAAATAAGGCAGGTTCTGGCCAAGGTAGATTGGAACAAGTTACTGGTCGGAGATCTACAGAAGAGCAGTGGGGGGTGTTCAAAGGGGAAATGGGGAGGATACAAGCCCAACATGTTACCTCTAGGGTAATAGGAAGGAGTAACAAGGCCTGAGAACCATGGGTGACCAGAGATATTCAGGTTACATTGAGAAGGAAGAGAGAGGCTTTTAATAAGTACAAGGGGAGCAAATCAATAGAGGTATTAATGGAGTATAGAAAGTGCAGGATCGACCTTAAGAAAGCAATTAGGAAAGCAAAGAGGGGATATGAGAAATCTCTAACTGGTAAAAGTAGGGAAACTCCAAATATATTCTATAAGTATATCAATAGGAAGAGGATAAGTAGGAAAAAGGTTGGGCCCATTAGGGACCAAGGGGGGAATCTGTGGGTAGAGCCAGAGGACATTGGTAGGGTGTTAAATGAATATTTAACATCTGTCTTCACCCAAGAGAATGAAGAGGCAGATATGGAACTCCGGGAGAGAGACTAAGAGGTTATTGAACAAGGTGTCATAGGGCAGGACAAAGTATTGGAGGTGTGGGCAGGTTTAAAAGTGGAGAAATCCCCCGGTCCAGACCAATTGTGTCCCAAGTTGCTGTGGGAGGTGAGGGAGGAGATTGCAGGGGTCCCTAATCCAAATTTTTAATCCTTCTCTGGCCACGGGATAGGTTACAGAAGACTGGAGAATCACAAATCCTTAGCTGGTCCATATTAATTTAAGTCTGCGTGGAAGAACTTCAATTGGTCTCCATGGCCCTTGGGCAGTGCAGTTGGGGAAAGCGGAACCCTGGGTATGCAGGATGGTACCCTCCCCCCACCCCCATACATTGGACAAGACTTGGGCAGCACGGTAACATAGTGGTGAGCACTATGGCTTCACAGCGCCAAGGTCCCAGGATCGATTCACGGCTTGGGTCATGTTCTCCCCGTGTCTGCGTGGGTTTCCTCCGGGTGCCCTGGTTTCCTCGCATAACTCCCAAAAGACGTGTTATTAGGTAAACTGGACATTCTGAATTCTCCCTCTTTGTACCCGAAAAGGCAGGAGATGGCGACTAGGAGCTTTTCCAGTAACTTCATGCAGTATTAATGTAAGCCTACTTGTGTGAATAAAGATTATTATTATTACTTGGCCCTCATGACTTCAAGTTGATAAATATTTGCATCAAAGGCATCTAATCTCCCGCACAGCGACATTTTGAAAGCAGTGCAAATGTTTCCCCAGTGGCATGAGTAGAGATGACCTGGTTTCCAACAATTAGCGACACCATCTGCAGCTCCACGTTATCCTTGTCGGCAGTATTGTGACCACAGGCGAGTCCACACGAGAGATGTAAAGAAACTGGTTATTTATAATGGGCGCGATCTACCGGCTGCGTTGCGCCTGAAAGGCAGCACGTCATGGCCGCGAGATGCCGGGAGATCTCTCTTCTGGGATCTATCTGGCTCAGCACGCCTCGCGAGATCTTTTTTTTTAAAATAATTTTTATTGGAATTTTTTACAGAAAATATAAAAATATAACAAGTACAGCAAAAAGCAGTAATATGCAACTAACAGCCCCATAACACCCACAATTCCCCCCATACCATAACATCACATGTATCACACTCCCCCCCCCCCAACAAGAGAACTTAACCATAAATTAAAAATTAAATAAATCAAATTTAAATAAAATAAACCAACATAATCAACGTCCTCCCCCCCACCCCCCCGGGTTGCTGCTGCTACTGTCCCAGTACCCTATCGTTGAGCCAGAAAGTAGAGGAAAGGTTGCCACCGTTTAAAGAACCCTTGCACCGATCCTCTCAGGGCGAATTTAACCTTCTCAAGCTTAATGAAGCCCGCCATGTCATTGATCCAGGTCTCCACGCTTGGGGGCCTCGCGTCCTTCCACTGTAGCAAAATCCTTCACCGGGCTACTAGGGACGCTCGCCTCGCGAGATCTAACACGACCTCGCAAGACATCACGATCTGAATCCTGCCCATTGTGGGTGGGATCAGCATTTTGCAAATCTGCATATTAGAATGAGAGACAGCCAATGTGCCAGGCTGGCATTTTTCCCGCAGCAGGGATTGGGCGTGGGGGTGCCCTTCGTGTGTGAGGTGGGGTGCAGGAAGGTCCGAAGACCCCCTTATAGGTGAGTTGGGGGGTTTGGGGGTCGCGCCCGCGGGGCATCGAGAGATCTTTTCCTGCACTGAGTTCTGACGAGCGGAGCTGCTCAGTGCAGGAAACGGGAGCAAGTGAAGCCTCGGTGGAGAGTTCCCCACTGAGGCCCCGAATTGCAACATTGTCCCGAGCATAGCGCTGGGAAACACCCGGCTAAACGCACTCGCCACGGGACTCTGATCCAATTTGGTTAGACTCCGCTGTATATAAGTAACTGTTTACACAATTAACACAG
Source organism: Scyliorhinus canicula (assembly GCF_902713615.1). Lineage (NCBI taxonomy): Eukaryota > Metazoa > Chordata > Chondrichthyes > Carcharhiniformes > Scyliorhinidae > Scyliorhinus > Scyliorhinus canicula. The sequence goes on along the minus strand of NC_052146.1, from coordinate 288,287,252 downwards.
GTCCCCGCCGGGAATTCACTCTTCGCTCCCACTCATGCTGAGCTTTTATACATAGTGTTCGTTTCTCCGCTGAGGCCCCCCCCCCCCCCCCCCCCCACCCCTCAGCGAGGAAGCTCGTACTCCACGTGACTCACGGGGAGACTAATTGGTCCGACCCCGTATGTCTCGTGCGGGTTATAACAATAAATTAACAACACTTGTATGGGGCCTTTAACATGGTAAAACAGTCCCAAGGTGCTTCACAGCACGGTAGCATTGAGGATAGCACAATTGCTTCACAGCTCCAGGGTCCCAGGTTCGATTCCTACTTGGGTCACTGTCTGTGCGGAGACTGCACATCCTCCCCGTGTCTGCGTGGGTTTCCTCCGGGTGCTCCGGTTTCCTCCCACAGTCCAAAGATGTGCAGGTTAGGTGGATTGGCCATGATAAATTGCCCTTGGTGTACAAAATTGCCTTTAGTGTTGGGTGGGGTTACTGGGTTATGGGATAGGGTGGAGGTGTTGACCTTGGGTAGGGTGCTCTTTCCAAGAGCCCATGCAGACTCGATGGGCTGAATGGCCTCCTTCTGCACTGTAAATTCTATGATAATCTATGATTACCAGACAAAATCTGATGCCAAATTACACAGAAAGGTATTAGGATCGGTGAAAGTTCAGTCAGTGTTGAATGATTTATTTGCCTTAAGCAGATGAAACCAAGTAATAAGGAACGTAATAGAGTGGAGGTTGCCTCCTGTACTGAATCGCTACAGATAGCAACTAACAAAATGTTACTTGTTAATCCTCAAAGAAACCCGAGCCAGTCACTCAGATGCTCCTGAATTGGGTGTTGCTATAGTGAACGCTTTTACTGGTACACAGCATCCTGACAGCATTCACGCTCTGGACTCTCACGGAATGATTGGCCATTTCATTGAGGTGTACAAAGGGGACCACGGTCAGTTGTGACGCCAAATTCAAGTGAGAATAAGCTCTTCACGGAAAGGTGAGAAACAACTGGAGGAGAAATAAATGTACTTCAGCAAAATTCGGAAGTGTTTTTTTGTGATGTGCAGAAGAAATGTATGGTGCGGAATCTAATAGATATCAAACTCGTCTGCCTATCCACCCAACTGGACATTGTGCTCTCCAATTCCCACAGAGGTTAACAAAAACAGAATCTGTTCTTGTAGATAATACAAAAAGATGCGTTCCCAGTGCACTCCAAATCCCGCAGGAAATCTTTATCTCCTTCCTGCAGGATTGGATGTCATCGCAATAAAGGGCTGGAGAAATAACTGCCCCTTGCAAAATACATTGGACTCAGGGTTGACCACACAAGTTGTGCGAGATGGTGACCCAACAGCAGGCTGGTGGCCTGCACTGTCTGTCTGCACTTCTCAATGGAAAAATTCAACAGCAACTTCCATTCATGTAGCATAACATCCCAAATCACATCGCAGGAGTGTTATCAATCAAAATCAACACAAAACCACATATAGGGTGTGTAATAATAATAATAATAATAATCGCTTCTTGTCACAAGTGGGCTTCAATGATGTTACTGTGAAAAGCCCCTGATCACCACATTCTGGCGCCTGTTCGGGGAGGCTGGTACGGGAATTGAACCCGCACTGCTGGCATTGTTCTGCATTACAAGCCAGCTGATTAGCCCACTGTGCTAAACCAGCCCCTATGTATGATGTTAGATATATGTTGATGTTAGATATGTGTTGATGTTAGGGGCTGGTTTAGCACAGTGGGCTAATCAGCTGGCTTGTAATGCAGAACAAGGCCAGTAGCGCGGGTTCAATTCCCGTACCGGCCTCCCTGAACGGGTGCCGGAATGTGGCGACTAGTGGCTTTTCGCAGTAACTTCATTGAAGCCTCCTTGTGACAAGTGATTATTATTATTATTAGATATATGTTGCAGAAATAGGACATTTGGCCAAACCAGTCCATCCCAGTGTGTACGGTCCCCTCAAGTCCCCTCTCATCTATCGTGTAACCCTCCATTCCCTTCTTCCACAAATCCTTGTCGAGCTTGCCCTTAAATGTATCGATGCATTTGTTTTAATCACTCATTGAACTGAGTGGTGGCAAGGCGTCGTGGTTCCTGCTACCCACCTCGACTAAAAAGGTCAGGTGATCCCATCCATGATGCTGGCAGCTCCTCCAATGCCCCTCCCCACGAATCTCGACGAGGGCATGACGGGTGTGGGAGTTGGGTCAAAAGGCCCAAAGGAGGAGGGTTAAACATGGGAAGATGCCCAACAGCAGCCCACAGACCGGCTGGGCTCCCGGTGGGATGGGATCCTTAAGTGGCCTTAATTAATCAACCATCCCAAGGCTGGGCGGGTCACCCAGTGCCTCCCCCCTCTCCTGTAAAATTTTATACAGGATGAGGGTGGGTAAGTAGGTAGCGGGTAGGCCACCCACTGGATTTTATATGCCCCCCCCCCCCCACCTTTAAACACATCAGCGGGGGAGGACAGAAGTGCAGCCCACTGTGGTAGCAAGTTCCACATTCTCATCACTCTTTTGACTAAAGAGGTTTCTCCTGAATTGCAGATTGGATTTCTAGGTGACTATCTTTATATTGGCGATCTCCCGCCTTCCTCTTCCCCTACTTATCCGCTCTATCGAAAACGTAAAAAAATGTTAAGACCTCTATTTATTATGCCACCCCTCGACCTTCTTTTCTCAAGAGATATGAAACCCAGCCTATCAGTCCCTTTCCTGAGATGTAAACCCACACGTCATAGAACAGAGAACATACAGTGCAGAAGGAGGCCATTCGGCCCATCGAGTCTGCACCAACCCACTTAAGCCCTCCTTTCCACCCTATCCCCACAACCCAATAACCCTTCCTAACCTTTTTGCACACTAAGGGCAATTTAGCATGGCCAATCCACCTAACCTGCACGTTTTTGGACTGTGGGAGGAAACCGAAGCACCCGGGGGAAACCCACGCAGACACGGGGAGAACGTGCAGAATCCGCACAGAGGGTGACCCAGCGGGGAATCGAACCTGGGACCCTGGCACTGTGAAGCCACAGTGCTATCCACTTGTGTTACCATGCTGCCCTGGTAAATCTCTGCACCCTTCCCAGTACCTCTATGTCCGGTGTGTTGCACATAGAATTCTAGGTGTGGTTGCACTTGTGTCTGTCCAGGTTTAACACATTAGGACTGCTGACATAAAGCATGGCCCAAGATTTGGATTTTGAGGATCGTTTTAAAGGAGGAAGGAGAGAGAGAGAGAGAGAGAGAGGAGAAAAAGAGGAGCTACATGTTTAGGAGGGAGCCCCCCGAGGTTTTTGTGTGCAGACAGCTAAAGGCGCGACAGTCAACGGAGGAGTGAAGGAAATTGGGGATAGCCAAGAAACTCCTACATAGGCCCTGAAACATGCCTTCCTAATGAAGAAACCTCTTAAACCAGTCGCCTGACATATAGGACGTGAAATGGGCTGCGCAAGACGCGTGAATTTGTTTCATTGCAAATTAATGGTGGGTCGGTGGGATCAGGGAATGGAACTTGATGATCAGCCATGATGGTAATGAATGGCAGAGCAGGTTCGAAGGGCCAAATGGATACCTCCAGCTTCTATTTTCCACGCATGTTTCGATGTATTTTTCTATGTATATTATACGCAGTGCCACTGGAAAAAGAAAACGGAGCAGGATTTATAGCTGGCAAATAATAAATAAAAATAAAAGCTGTGAAGAAATCGTACAGGCTTGAAAGTTAACTCTGGGCTTGATTGGACAGCCTTATTGCGCCCGACTCAGTGACACTACAAGGCCGTTTAATCCCGCGAGATGCCTTTTGCGAGATTTGCAGCGCTCGAAACGTCTCGTGATATATAATGGGATTCATGAGACGTCGCAATCTGGATCTTACCCTCACTGGGCAGGATCCAAATTTGCATATTTAAGTGAGCAGTTAGCCTCACTTAAATATGTCTGAGCTGGAGTCTCCCAAGGCCCGGCATTGAATGGCTGCTCCCAGCAGACCTCACTGTGGCACCGTATAGCACTGGCCCACACAAACCAGGCGTAACAGCACCTGGGGGTGGGGTCTCCTCCCAGGCCATCGGAGGCCCCTCAGGTGGTTGGGCTCTGGGTAGGATGGTACCACGCCACTTCTGCTGCCACCTGGGTACCTCAGCACTGCCAGCCTGGCACCTTGGCACTGCCACCTGGGCTCCCTGGAAGTGTCACCCTGGCACTGGCAGGGTGCCCGTGACGGGGATCGGGCCCAAGGGTGTCCTGCCTTTATGAGGTGGGTTGAGGAAGGCTCAAGGACCCCTATAACAAATAAGTTGGGGCGTTGCGGGGGGGCTCAGAAAACCTCGGTGGGGGAATTGAGCGATTGGGGCGACATTTAAAAATGCCGGACCGATCGCTTCCTGTACTGAGCAGTTGAGCTGAGCTCGTCAGTGCAGGAAATGAAGGCAAGTGCGGCCTCGGCGGGCGTTCATCACTGGGGCCAGGGGAAAAAAGAGTCCCGTTTAATCGTTCTTGGTGCTGCAGGCCCCGTCAAATCGCGTTCTCTATTACGCTCTCCACAGATGCTGCCAGACCTGCTGATTGTTTGCAGCATTTTCTGGTTTAATGTAAACCAGGCATTTCCTTCATTCCATTTTCTCTTTCGCCAAATGTAGTTCCAATCTTCGGAGTGACGCCAGTCATAGATCATCGATTTTACAGCGCAGGAGGAGGCCATTCGGCCCATCGAGTGTGCACCGGCCCATGGAAAAATCACCCGACCTAAGCCTCCATCCTATCCCCGTACCCCAGTAATCCCACTTAACATTACCTTTTTGGACACTAAGGGCAATTTAGCAAGGCCAATCCACCTAACCTGCACATCTTTTGACTGTGGGAGGAAACTCCCGGAGCACCTGGAGGAAACCCACGCAGACACGGGGAGAACGTGCAGACTCTGCACAGACAGTGACCCAGCAGGGAATCGAACCTGGGACCCTGGAGCTGTGAAGCAACTGTGCTAACCACTGTGCTACCATTTGTCTGGCTGAGGTGATGTTAAGCAGTCCAAAAGAAATGGAGGTGTCCTCATCACTGGCCGGCGAGGCAGGGCCAGAGCGCAGCTAAAGAGAGAAATAAGTGTGGAGAAGAGAGAAAGAGAGAAAAAAAGAGTGAAATAAGAAATAAACGAGCAAGCTAATCATGTCAAACATTCAAAAAGGCAAGCTGACCCACCAGGGCCCATCCCCACGGTACCAAAACTCTCCCATTCAGAAGCCAACTATCTTTTAAATATTGCCTGTCATTTCACTCCTCTATGTGGCCAGGTAACTCTATCAAATATTGACTGCTCTTCAAGTAAACAAGCTGTTACTAACATTTACCTTAAATTTGAAGTTCTGCCCAGGCCCGGGATTATACCATTTTGTTTAATGTTTGCCCACTTTAATGTGGTGCCTCTTGTAACTGCAGTGCTTCTTAACCTTTCCTCGCAGTTTATTCGTTTCACACTTGGGACCACACTTATTTCTCTTCCCCAGTGCATATCTAACCAGTGACGTCTCAGGTAAATTCTGCCTACTATGGCCTCTTCTTTCTTACAATTCCTTCTGTTTCAATAGCTCCATGTATCCCCCATGCTGGTCTAATACAGAGAAAGACCCAGGCCAGAGAGGTGACACTTTCTATATCAGCAGGATGCGGGAGATTCACCGCACGTCAGATCTGAGCCAGACTGATGCCAGGCAGCACTCGTCCTGTAAACAGGCCATCGATGTGTATTTATTTTTCTTTGGCACGTATGTGGGTGCTGTCCTTTGTCCCGTATTTTCATTAAACTCAATAAACTCTTCATTATGAACATCTGTGTTGCTAAGCGACTGTCACTATAACTGGAGTGTAAAGTTACACTCTTGGCAAACTCAGTCATCATTCTCAAGTTGAAAATTCTGGGAGAAAGATTCGAGCTTGCATAGGAGCGCAGGACTGCAAACAATCTGGGGAAAAAGAGACGCACTCCCACCACTAGATGGTTCCCAAAGCTTCATTCTCTATCCTTTCAATGAAATGACTTGTTTGTTATTTTGGCTTCCTTCTTAAATACATTGAATAACCGTGGCCCACCACTCAGGCCCCTAATGATGCAGTTTGTCTTCAATATTGACAACCGGAGACATGGTTTATACCTCCTCCTGTCGACTTCAAAACACAAGTGCTGATCTCTCCCAGCATACGCACATACACACGGAAAAACAATACTTGGGAAAATCTATGTCAAAGAGTTGGAAATCTGCATTCATAATTTATTTACAAATTGCTGAAATAAAACAAGAGCCTGAATTTTCTGTCCAATGGGCGGGGTAACGGCTGTCCTGGAAACAGGCGCAAAAGGTTTTCCCGCCAGTTGGACGCGGAACGTGATTTTTCCCTGGTTAGCCAGTGAACAGACTGTGAAACGTGTGATGGGAAAGGATCGGCTCTACCAGGAAGGAAAGAGCTGAGGAAAGAGAGAGTACGGCTTGGCTCAAACTCCTAATTTGCTCCCCTCCAGGGAACAGCTCCTGCTCACAGAGCTGGAGGCGTGTAAAAAAAAATAAACGGTGACAGAAAGGCGATGTAAAGAGTGTGAGGCAACACATCCCAATCCATACCTCAGTCTCCAAGCACCTTTATTAACTGTAATCCTCCTTCCGTGCACCAGAACAGGCGCCGGAATGTGGCGACAAGGGGCTTTTCATGGTAACTTCATTGCGGTGTTATTGTAATCCTACTTCTGACAATAAAGATTATTATTATTAATTTCGGTCCGGACAGTTCATCCCTCCCCGGATCGAGTTTGAAGCTAAAACGTCTGGCCAATCTTTACCGTCCGCCAACTAAGCAGCACAGGGCAGCACAAGTGAATAGCATTGTGGCTTCACAGGGTCCCAGGTTCAATTCCCTGCTGGGTCACTGTCTGCGCGGAGTCTGCACGTTCTCCCCGTGTCTGCATGGGTTTCCTCCGGGTGCTCCGGTTTCCTCCCACAGTCCAAAGATGTGCAGGTTAGGTGGTTTGGCCATCCTAAATTGCCCTTTAGTGTCCAAAAAAAGGTTAGATGGGGTTATTGGGTTAGGGGGATAGGGTGGAAGTGAGAGCTTAAGTGGGTCGGTGCAGACCCGATGGGCCGAATGCCTCCTTCTGCACTGTATGTTCTATGTTCTAATAGATGGGCCATGTAAAATTGCGTTCAATTGGACTCTCAGAATAAGAGAGGGAGCTTACTTCTCATCAAGAGAACTCCCTGGAGGTAGATCATACTTAAACCAGACCGGAGCCATCTATGAGATATTGACCACCCTGGTGAGGGAGTCGCTGTTCAATGAGGATGAACTGATGCTTAAAAGAACCGTAAGCCAGAAAAACAAGCATCTGCTCAGCCATCGGTTTGACTCCAATCCCCTGTATCTCTGTTTGGCTGTACAGTCATAAGTTCGTAACCAACAACAAACACGGGTTCAGAAGGGAAAGGTCCTCCCTACCCCACCCCCGTTTCTCCTGAGAAAACGGCAAATGGATTGTGTTAAGCTGCACAATTGCATCATGGTTGGCCTTCCAGAAAAGCATTTAACAAACCTCCACACCGATTGAGTTCGAAGCTGTGGAATTCAGGGTAAATCTTGGGTTTAGCTAAGAAATTGGCCGTAAGGATAGACAACAATAGAACACTTGTTCGACCAGTTGCGTCAGGGTGGGAATGGGCAATTCCTCAGAGCTTAGCACTGTGACTAATTTCACATTTAAAAGAAGAAAAAGACAGACTTACATTTATTTTGGGCCTTTCACGACCACAGGCACATCTCAAAAGTGCTTTCCAGCCAATGATGCATTTTGAAGCACAGTCACTGTTGTAAACGTGGCAGCCAATGTGAGCACAGCAAGATGTCACAAGCAGCAATGTGATAATCCTCAACTCCAATTTCCCGCCTTATCCCCATAACCCTCGATTCCCTTACTGATTTAAAAAAATCTGTCAACCTCAGCCTTGAACATACTTTTGCATGTCTGCAATTTGGCATGTCTGCATCGGCTGGAGGTGTGGGCTTGGGTAGGGTGCTCTTTCAAAGAGCCGGTGCAGGCTCAATGAGCCGCATGGCCGCCTTCTGCACTGTAAATGCTATGATAACTATGAAACGTCTACAGATGTGTGATAGAGAGCATCCTATACGGCTGCATCACAGCTTGGTATGGCGACTGCTCAGTCCAAGATCGCAAGAAACCGCAGAGTGTGGTGAACTCAGCCCAACACATCACACAAGCTTGCCACCCCCATATTGATTCTGTCTACACCTCCTGCTACCTCAGGAAGGCAGACAGCATTATCAGAACCCCTCCTACCCAGGCATTGTCTTCCTCCAGACCCTTCCATCAGGCAGAAGGTACAGAAGTCTGAAGGCTTGCACATCCAGACTTAGGAACAGCTTCCTCCCCACAGCTACAAGACTCCTCAACGACTCCCCCTCAGACTGATCCGTTCCCTGTAAGAACACTATTCACGACGCCCTATGCTGCTCTTGCTCAAGTATTTTCTTTGTTTGGCCTCTTGTTCCGCACTGTAACCAATCACTGTTTTGTCGATGTACCACTTGTCAGTGTTCTCTGTTGATTATTCTTGTGCCTACTATGTACGTACCTCAGCCGCAGAATACTGCTTTTCACTGTACTTTGGTACAAGTGACAATAAATCAAATCAAATCAACTTGATTCCCCAGCCTCTACAGCCCTCGGAGGTAAAGAATTCACAGATTCATTGTAATTGCATCACTTTGTGGCGAACCAGCATAGACCTAATGGGTCGAATGGCCTCCTTCTGTACTGAGCACTCTGACTTATCAAGCTGCAAGCCAGTGACTCTGGCTGAAATCGGTCACAGAACCACTACCCAGTCCCATTAGGTGAACCTGCCACCCGTCCATTGACTCTGTCTACACGTCCTGCAGCCTTCGGAAAGCGGGCAGCATAATCAAAGACCCCTCCCACCCGGCTTATTCACTTTTCCAACATCTTCCATCGGGCAGGAGATACAGAAGTCTGAGAACACGCACTAACAGATTCAAAAACATCTTCTTCCCCACTGTTACCAGACTCCTGAATGACCCTCTTATGGACTGAACTGATCACTTCACACATCTTCTGTACTGAGTAGTACTGCACTCCGTGTGCTTCACCCGATGCCTGTGTCTATGTATCGACATTGTGTATTTATGTTTGCCCGATTTTTTTTTAAATGTAAGGAATGATCTGTCTGAACTGTACGCAGAACAATACTTTTCACTGGACCTCGGTGCGCGTGACAATAAACAAATCCAATCCAATCCGAACCATGAAAAGGTACCCACTTCTTTTGCGTGTCTCAATCCGCGCAGGTTCCAAATCCTTCCACATCCCCCCCTCAGGACAGGCAAAACAGTACACTTCCACAAGTGATTTATTTATAGGTTTTACAGAGGTTTAGAATACAGCTTAATATGCTTTAAGATGATCATACAAGAGCTATCTGCTTGTGTTTTCCTTTGTTTCAATTTACAACTTACAATACAATAATCCGGTTCTTTGATTTTTCAGTGTAACTGTACACATGTCTCCTCTGGCTGTCCTGTAGCAGCTTTGCGACCTGGCAAGATTGAACTGTGTGGCTGTAGTGCAGTATATAATGTGTGGAGAACATAACCAGGAACTTCACACCTTCATGGTTGTATAAAACTTCTTTTTAAAAAAAAAAAACCTTATCGTTAATGACACGCCTGCTCCACAGGGCAGACACTGAGCAAGGTAAAAACTGTCACTGACCAATGTTCCAGACACAGAATAGCATGACCTTTTAAAAAAAAAACATACAAAAGGACTATAAGATGCTATCAAAGAATTTACATTTGTCATAAAACTCTAAAGTCAAAGCAGTATAAACACATACTGCATTTTATCAAATACGCCTTATAACAGTAATACAAAATATTTTCACCGCTGTTATACTTAGTGTAAACATTGCGCTAATAACAAATGCTATTTTGTGTGAATGACTGGAGATGTGGTTTGCTTTCTCACTTCGCATGTCCTTTACTGAGAGGGCATTCCTTTTGATTTAAAAAGAAAAAGCACATTAGGAATCCATTTGGTCTCTCTATTCATTGGCAGCATTGGGCGTGCTCCCCACCTTGAGAAAATGTCCATTTGCCATCCCCTTTCTTGATGGCTTCAGTTACCGATGACAAACACTTCATGACAGCTGGAGAGGTGCTGGGTGTTGGGGGGTTTGTTTGAGTGAGTGTTTGTACTTTGTTTGGTGGAGGGGTGGGGTGGGACGGGGGTGGGGGGGGGGGGAGCGAGTGCAGGGGTTGTGCAGAGCAAGTTTGGGATTTGTACATTTGAGAGTGAAGCTCTTTGCAAATTACTCCAGCTTTGCCTCTTTCTCTGTCTCTGCAGTTACACAGTAATTGGGCTGCTCCGAGGGGGCGTAGCCTGGCAGACACACGCACTTGTATGATCCATCGGTGTTGATGCATTTGGCGTTTCGGCACAGTGACATTTTGTCATTGAGCTCGATGCATTCGTTAACGTCTGTAGTGCGGAGGCAAAAGATAAAATTTAGCACAGGGAATTAAGTGGCTTTTAATCAAGCCTCAACTTACAGCAAGATACTAATGAGAGTGAATTTTACCATAGCATTTACCATAACCGAACATTTTGACAAAGCAGCTCTGCTGACACACACTGAGTTAAAATGATCCCTTCTTCAATTTTTGTTTGAGTTTATTAGAGGGTGAGTTACAGCGGCCTGATGGGAAGTGTTACGGTACTGCTGCCACTGTTTGAGATTCCAACATAGACACAACCCAAGTGTGGAGATCACCATCTCACATCAGTGACGTTTCTGAAACCTCATAAATGAGGCAGTCCACAACCAGAGGGTATAAACTTAAAATGGGACACAGGTCATTCAGGGGTTGATGTTGTCAAACAGAGGGTGGTACAAATCTGAAACTCTTGTCTCCCCCAAAAAACTGGAATGGCTGGCGGGAGGCCTCAACGCAAATGTTTAAAACTGAGATTGAAAAACACAAATCAGCCATGTTCTAATGAAATGGTGGAGCAGTTGAATGGATTACCTCCCTTCTTATATTCCTTATCGAAAGGCAGCAGCTTGCTTGTGGTTCTTCGCCTACAGCTGCCCAACGAGCACTGCACTGTGTTTCTCATGATGTAGGGGTAGTGGAGGGTAAGGTGAGAATGAGAGCTACCACCATCTTATGAGCAGTACGTCAACCCATCCATAGATACATAGCACACTATACCTACCCCACTGTGATCAATTGAGATTGGTGGAAAGATACTGTGATTCACGGCAGATGAAGTAAATAAAGGAACACGATTCCAAGGTCAGTGCCTTCGCAGTCACTAAATATTTCATTAGGTAAGGTTTGCTATCCGCATTTAACCATTTAATTTTGTAATACGTAACGGTGGCATTCAATGGTAACTTTTGTGAGGGAATGGATTTCATATTTGAAAATTAGAAACAAAAATTATAGGGCTATGAGGGAAAGTGGGGCAATGGAGCTGATTGTATCACACTTTGGTATTCATAATAGGGGGTGGGTGTGGGGGTTGGCATTCTGGCACACTGTTAGCATCTCTACCTTCTCGGTTCAAGTCCCAGTGGATGGTCATGGAAGGTGCGCTCATAATGTGGCCAAACAGTTTGATTATCAACCCAGACATCTTTCCAATGTTCCAGATTGGCAGGCGGTAGGAGTGGGAGGTTTTCCGGGTCAGCCATATTGCAGAAGGCAACTGCAAACCAATGGAGCATTTGGCCAAAGACTCATCCAATGGAAGTCTATGGGGCTGGATTCTCCGTGCTGGAGTCTAAATCCAGCGTGAAAACGGTTTACGCCAGGAAAACTGGCCCAAAACGCCCACCGATTCCTTATTCCGGGGGGGGCTGGAGAGTTGATGGGTCCGTGGCCGCGCATGTGCACGGCGGCGGCCTGCTTCATGGCGGATGCCGCTCATGGACACGGCCTGCAAAATAGTCCCCACCCGCCCATCGGCCGGCTTGCACACCCACGACCGCCCCACCACACTGCCCCCAGCCCCGAATATGTCCCCTCCTTCCTGCGGATGGGTCCTCCCCCCGACTACGGCGGTGCTGGACTGAGTCGCCACGGTGAGTCCCCAACGGGTGCGTTGGGAACTCAGCTGGTCGGGGACAGAGCATCGCCGGGCGGGCCTCAGCCAACGTTTGGAGGCCGTGGATACGGGCGCAACATCGCGAATGCGACGCCGAACCCGATTTTGGCGCCATCGGGGATTCTCCACCCCGTCACCAAATGCGATTTTGGCATCGGGGATCGGAGAATCCAGCCCAAGGTCACCCAACACCCTCCTAGGATATGGTGCCTGAAGGAGGAATATTCATATCAGGAATGGGCTGATAGGCTAGGTCTCTTCTTTAAAACAAAACAAGGTTGAGGGGTGACCTAATAGACCTAATAAACTTTAAAATTATGAACAGTTTTGATAGAGTGGATGCAGAGTGAATGTTTCCTCTTGTGAGGTCGAGCATAACTAGACACCGTCAATATGACAGTCACCAAGAAATCCAATCAGGAATTCAAACTGAAGAACGTGGAACTCACCACCACAGGGAGTGATTGAAATGAATAGTGTAGAGACATTTAAGGGGGATTTGGATTAACATATGAAGGGGAAGAGAGTAGGGTTACGGTGGGAGATTTAGATGAGGAAAGATGGGAAGAGGCTCCAGTGTAGTATAAAGACCAGCATGGACTGGCTGGGCCAAATGGCCTCTTTCTGTGCTGTATATCCAATGTAATCTTTCAAAGTGCCAGCACAGCGCAATGGACCAACTGGCCATTCTTCTTCTATGCTGTATTCTGGCCTCTTGTGTGAATGTGATTTTCATTTTTCCCTGTGTGGGCCCTAACCTTTGCAATTCCCTCCCGAATCCATTCCCCCCCTCCTTGAGAAAGCTCCTGGTCTCCCGTCCAACCATCTCTTTATGTGGTTCTGAGTCAAAATGTGTTTGTTAACACGGGAGCTCTTTGCTGTGTCACAGATACAAACACAGATTGCTTGTCCAATATGCCGTCTCTGTGAAAGAGCCAGCATTCTGACTGCTGCTCTGAAGAAGAGTTGCCTTGGACTCCAACCCTTAACTCTGTTTCTCTCTCCACAGATAATGCCAGACCTGCTGAGTTTTCCAAGCATTATCTCCGACTGCTGTATCCGAATTCGCAGCAGCAACAAGGAACGCAAAGTGGATGTGGAAGCACAGTTTTGTGGTTTTAGGCTGGGCTAACTGCTGCAGTGGAAACGTCGGTCGGAGTGGGTGCTCCTGGCTAACGGGGTCCCCGCCACATGAGAAAGGAGCACGCGGCACCAAGTTGGCAGAAATCTGGCGAGCATGAACCAGCACGTAAAAGGCAGTTACAGAGGATTTATTTTCTTTGCTGAGGAGAATAAGCTGCATCGCTGCTTGCTCTGAGCCACAGGTTTCTGGTTGGTGATTTGCAAAGTGACACCCACTCTGCATTCCCTGCTCTGTGGACTGTAATTCTGCAGCAAGCAATATATGGTGGTGGGGCCGGTAAAATTGCCACACCGCCGTGACATCTTGTGGGAAAGCCAGAGGGCAAGGGGGCACTTAAATGGCAAATGAAGGGCCTTTTCTTAATTCACTCATAAGATGTGGGCATCACTGTCTGGGATCTGGAGTCAATCACATTGCTGTGGATCTGAAGTCATGTAGGCCAGGAAGTGAACGAGATGGGTTTTCATTTTTTTCAGGTTATCATTAGACTTTTAATTCCAGATTTATATAGAGCTTTCCCAGCTTTGCCAGCTGCCATGGTGGGATTTGAACCGGTGCCCCCTGAGGTCACTGGATTACTAATCCAGTGGCATGACCACTATGCCATTGTCTCCACCTTGCACTGCCTGGAAGGACTGCCTGGTGAACGCTGGCAGGATCCCTGGGTGCTGGGGAGAGGCCTTCCTAATCGGACACTCTGTGGTCCATGGAGAGCTCCCCAGTGATAATGGTCAGCCCCCCACCACCCCTTACCAACCTATCCGCCCCCTCGCCGTGGCTGCCTGACTGGCCTGGGCATTCCCAGACCCTAATTACCTGTTTGGGAGGTCAGTGTCAATGGCATCATTTCAGTTATGTCCCAGCAGTGGCCACCTCTCCCGGTTAGCCAGTTAGCCCTTTAGAGGGACGGGAGCCCCAACATCAACTAATTAGTTGCCGGATGGCCCAACAAATGTGGCTGGGGGCTCCCACAAACAGTCGAGGTGGGTTGTCCCTCCCACCCGGCTTTCCGGCCTTTCCCGCAGCTGCTCCAACAAAATTCTGGCCTTTGTTTCATACAAATTGTCATTGATAATTCCGGTGAGACATTGTCCATTATTTACGTTAAAATCTTATTCGATGGGAATGCAGGGAAACAAAGCAACAACGCCCCGCCATTACCTACTGGCACCCAACTCTTTGAGCGGCGTAGCAGGCATGGAGGGCAGAGTGGCCTACTTCTGCTCCTAATTCTTCTGTTCGTATATCTGTATGACACTGTTCACTAACTTGACGTCATTATGTTTCTGTAGCCAGTAACCAACTGAACATTAATTGGAAGCCCGTCCTGTTGACGTGAGGAGGCCTGTACCTTTGGCTGTGCCATGCGCAGTTGGCAACCTTGTCATCTCCAATGGTAGTGATCGAGGTATTGAAAACAGACTTGATGTGTTCAGAGACTTCACACTGGCTGAGTTTGCCAGGTATCCTGGAATAGAATCTGGGAATGATCCATGCCATGCGAACTTCCCAAACATGGGAAGGACCAACCCTGTGGTGGTAGAAGTTAAACAGCGGGAGACTTGACAAAATATTCCGGGGTCCCGGCCTTCAGTCAGAATGTCTTTACTCAGCTCGGCCCGAGAGGCGGAGCTTCTGCCCATCACAGTGCGGTCAGCAACGTAGGAGAGGATGGGGTTGGAGATGGGATTCGGTAACCCGAGGTTCCCGTGTTCAGCAGATCGGTACACCAGACCTGGCAGATGGTGGGAGCCCACCTGGGCATTCAGAGCACAATCCAGATCTTTAGAGGTGGGAGAAAGGTTTTGAAAACATTTCATCCCTTGACAAAAGGGACACTCTTCTTTCTTTCTAGACCACATGACCCTAATATAACCACCCCCCCAACCCTCCCAAAACCTCCATCCTGCTGTTATTCACCTTCGGTGGGCTGGTGTCTGTGATGCAGCCCAGAGGAATGTGTCCCCACCTACATTCAAATTTGGACACCTCCATCTGACTCTATGAGCCTGTCTGGGCCTGTGCTGGAGACCTGTGATGGGTACATCCCCAGTGTATGGCTCCCGTGTTATATTCATCGTTCAGACTGAGCTCCTCAGATTCCCTTGAGAAACCTCCAGCTTGACCCAGTGCACGTGACGCTTTCTGACGCCCCCCTCTTTTCCGCTGCTTATAGTTTGTCTGATTTCAGTTTGGAAACCATTAGGAATTTTGCTCTTTTGCAGAAGGCTTCAAAGTGACCTGATTAAAGGGTCAAAGGTTATTAAGGGTTAATCCGGAATTCTCTGGCCCTTTGGATTCTCTGTTCCCGCTGGCAGTGCACCCCCGCCCACGGGCTTCCCGGCGGTGAGGGGGGGCTTCAGTGGGAAATGCCATTGACAAGCGGCGGGGACAGTGGGAGAGAATCATGCCGCCATTGAACAGCGCACGGCCGAGAAACACATGGCTGGGAGCCTGGAGAATCCAGCCCACTATCTACCATAGCAAAGGGGATGAACATCAGCAAACAGCACTCTCAATTTAGCCAGTTAGAAGTTAGAATGGAGGTTAGGTGGCACTGTTACAATGGGTAAGAGAATTGTAGAACAACATACTCGGAAAGGATATTGAAGTGGGCGGTCTAAATGGGCAAAAACAACTTGGTATCTTTCTCGAGAGAGAGGGAATGATTTGAGTAAAATGGGGAAAAGAGGGACGGGGGAGTTGAGATGCTTAAAAAAGCAATTAAGCTTATTGGGTCAAATGACCCTCCCCGGCTACCTGCCGATGATTATTAAGTTGGACAAAATGTTTCTCTTTGAGTACGAAACAATTATGGCTCCATTTTTAAGAGGGTGCCTGGCGGCTGATCTTACCAACACACTCCAGCTTGGCTATGTCCAGCTGGTAACCATCGTAGCAGTCGCATGTGTAGCCTTCCTGCACCCGGACGCACCGTCCGTTCTCACAGCCGTTCAGGATACCACATTCCTCGGCCTGCAGCCCCTCGAAACTATCGAATGGATCTGTCGAATAAAAGTGAGCTCAGGCGTTAGCAACAGCCCCAACAAAAACTCCAACGCAGTCGGGAGGAGCGGGGGCAGTGCAGGTACCAGCTGCGGCCGAAACCCAACAGTACCCTCAAACCCCAGTGACGCTACTTCATCTGTCAATCTATGGCGACCATGGAAAGGGCGCGCAGTGATACAGCAACGCGAGAGCAGCGTTTGTGCTTCGACATGGCTAACTGTTTTGCACAGATTCCAAGTTGGCTGTTACCCCTCAGTGCCTGACAGTAACTCCCGTACCTTGGTGACCCATAAAAGCTAGGTTGGCAGGCTTACCAATGGATAAGGGAGTTGGAGTTAATGAAGTAAACTAACATCTCAAATATCAGTGCCGTGGCAACCACCAATTAATGATCCATTAAATACTAAAGATAAGCTGGGGTCAGCTATCTTTGACCTTCTATTAAACAAACCCAGTTGCTTCTACAATAAAATGTGTGTGGGTTTGACCAATTAAACGGCAATACAGAATGAATATTGTGGTAACGCAGCAGTGTCCCAAATCCGGTTGTCCAAAAACCAGGCATTTCTAAAATATGCCAAGCATCCTTTTTAACTGAGCAATTCAGCCAACTGCGCTTCAAGGAACCCTTGACGCTACCTCACACAGCTGGGCGTCAACTGCCCAAACCAGCTGATCCGAACATCGGGCACGGCCTCAGGCCCGCCCTTGATGGATTTGAGACATTGTTATGTAGGCCGGGATTCTCCGTTCTGGAGTCTAATTGTTCCCGTCAGCAGAGAATCGGGACTGGTCTCCGCTAGTGCTAGAAGTGGCCCACTGACACGAATGGGCATCTTGCCCCCACCACAGGAATAACGAGTCACCCCCCCATACCACGCTCGCTTGAGGGTGACCCCACCACCCCACCTGAACCCCCAAGTCTCCCATCAGCCGCCCCTCAGCACCCCCCTTCAGTCCCCACCCCTTGGCATTGCCAATAATGCATTGCCCCCAGTAGCATAGCATCTACACCCCAACAGTGAAGCCTATGCCTGGCATGGTGGAGCCCAATGGCACCGATAACGTTCAGCAGTGTGGGGGGCCCCAAGGGTCTTGGGGGGGTTGGGCCGGTGAGGGCTGCAAGTGAGGGGTTGATCCTGGGGAGCCCACCTCGCTGCTCGAAAGGTGCAGAAAAAGAGAGCAGGTGGAAGAGAGAGAAACGAATGGGACTGCCATAATGTAACTATGTGCAGCTGATGGCCACTATATTGGTGCTGGACTTTGACCCAGAACATCTGGTCAAGAGGTGGGGATCTATAAACGCAGAAGGAGGCCATCCAGCCCATCGGGTTTGCACAGACCCCCCCGAAAGAGCACCCAACCCAGGCACATGCCACCGCCCTTTTCCCGCAACCCCACCCAAACGCCAAATCTTTGGGGTAATTTTAACATGGCCAATCCACCTAAACTGTACATCTTTGGACTGTGGAAGGAAACCACAGGAAACACACACAGACACAGGGAGAAAGTGCAAACTCCACACAGTCACCCAAGGCCAGAATTGAACCCGGGTCTCTGGCCCTGTGAGGCAGCAGTGCCAACCACTGTGCCATCCCACACTGGGATGCTCCCCACTACACCATAGACCTCCTGCCGGAATGGGTTCTGAAAATAGCATTCCCGAATGGCATGTCAGTATTCCGACACCCCTCCAGAATGTGCAGTAAATTTCAAACAAAGGGTGGGGTTGACAATCTGCAACACCTGCTAAAGAGCTGATTAACGGGCTGGAGAATCCATAGAATCCTGACAGTGCAGAGGGAGGCCATTCGGCCCATCAAGTCTGCACTGACCCTCTGAAAGAGCACCCCCACCTAGGCCCACTCCCTCACCCTATCCCAGTAACCCCAGCTAACCCTATAACTTTGAAGGTTATCTTTGGACTGTGGGGGCAGCACGGTGGTGCAGGGGTTAGCACTGCGGCCTCATGGCGCCAAGTTCACAGGTACGTTCCCGGCTCTGGGTCACTGTCTGTGTGGAGTTTGCACATTCTCCACGTGTTTGCGTGGGTTTCGCCCCCACAGCCCAAAAGATGTGCAGGGTAGGTTGATTGGCCACAATGAATTGCCCCTTAATTGAAAAAAAAAAAGAATTGGGTACTCTACTTTGGGCAGCACGGCAGCAGAAGTGTTTAGCACTGTGGCTTCACAGCGCCAGGGTCCCAGGTTCGATTCCCTGCTGGGTCACTGTCTGTGCGGAGTCTGCACATTCTCCCCGTATCTGCGTGGGTTTCCTCCGGGTGCTCTGGTTTCCTCCCACAGTCCAAAGACGTGCAGGTTAGGTAGATTGGCCATGATAAATTGTCCCCAGTGTCCCAAAAGGTTAGATGGGGTTATTGGGTTATGGGGATAAGCTGGAAGTGAGGGATTAAGTGGGTCGGTGCAGACTCGATGGGCCGAATGGCCTCCTTCTGCACTGAATGTTCACTGCTCTCTGTTCTGTTCTAAATTTTAAAAAAACCTTTGAAGCCAGAGCACCTAGAGGAAAGCCATGCAGACACAGGGAGAACGTACAAACTCCACACAGACCGTCACCCAAGGCCGGAATCGCTCCTCAGTCCCTGGTGTTGTGAGGTATCAGTGCTAAGCACTGTGCCACCGTGCCTTCAGGGCATAATTTTTAAAGGCCACGTAACAGGAAGAGTGAACCTTCTGGGGGCACAGCAAGGAGGCATTATTCATTGAAGTTGCTGATTTAAAATTGGGGGGGGGGGAGGGTGGCGTGGGGGGGGGGGGGTGAAGGATAGTCAAACTGAGAAGCTCATGCAGTGGCACAAAGCTGCCATCGCTTGACTGGAATGGATGAAGTATCGGATGGGTTAGTGTTTGTACACTTGTGTGGACTGTGAGGTGGCTGGCCTTCTGCCTTCCTGGCTGCCCTATTCGGCAAGGCGATAGCAAATCCAGTCACGGATTCTCTCTCCCTTTGACAATCGCCACCTCGCCTCCCCCCCACCCAGGGCTTCCAGACAGCACCTGGCACCACCAACTGGACGCCCATCTCACCATTGGCCCAGATAGGGTCTTTTCATGTTAAAAGCACATTGGGGGTGATTCTCCGAGCCCCCCGCCGGGCTGGAGAATCGGCTCAACCGCGCCACGACGCCCCGACGCCGGTGCGCGATTCTCCAAGGTGCGGAGAATCGGCGGCATTTGCGCCGGCGCAGCGCCGGCCGTGGGCCACTGGAATCACCGATTCTCCGGCCCGAATGGGCCGAGCGGACACGAACAGTCGGGGGCGGCCTGTTTGGGGGGGGGGGGGGGGGGGTTGGGGGGCTCCTTCATCGGGGGAGGCCTCCGACGGGGTCTGGCCCGCGATCAGGGCCCAGTTCCAGCGCTGTGCTGGGCCCCTGTGGGGGACAGGATAGGTCGTACCCGGGCCCAGTTCGCGCCTTCGTGAAACGCGATGGCATTCACGACGGCGCAGACACTTGGGCTCCATTTGGGAGAATCGCATTGATGCGACACAGAGTCTGGATGCAGAATTGATCCGGGTGTTGGGTTCCCAACCCCACTGTGTCTTTTTAAAATAAGTTTATTTTGGTGCCTCAGGAACGGGGCACAAAATCAGCTCCGACCAGATTTGGCAACCGGTCTGGGCATCAATCATCAAAATAATATATCTGTGGTGGTTGGTCAGATCTGCTCTCTGAATAAACAGGATCCCAACATGTATCGTTGATATGTTTTACACTAGAATATCAGCAGTTGTGCTACAATGCTGAACAATCATCTCTCAGACACAAGGTAGCACATTGGTTAGCACAGTTGCTTCACAGCTCCAGTGTCCCATGTTCGATTCCCGGCTTGGGTCACTGCCTGGGCGGAGTCTGCACGTTCTCCCCGAGTCTGCGTGGGTTTCCTCCCGGGTGCTCCGGTTTCCTCCCACAGTCCAGAGACGTGCAGGTTAGGTGGATTGGCCATGATAAATTGCCCTTAGTGTCCAAAAAGGTTAGGAGGGGTTATTGGGTTACGGGGACAGGTTGGAAGTGTGGGCTTAAATGGGGTGCTCTTTCCGAGGGCCGGTGCAGACTCAATGGGCCAAATGACCTCCTTCTGCACTGTTAATTCTATGATACCCTACACTGACTCTATTCAAATGAAGCTATTTTTTAGGAAGTGGCCTGGTTTTGTGTTGGACTATAAGGCATTGCCATGGTGACAGATGTTGTGACAGATAGGGCATTGAGAGCCAGATTGTCAATGGTGTTCACCTTCTGTAAACCTGGAGAGGCAGAGACAACTTTCTTACCATCCAGATTGAGATTGCTGGATGTATTGAAGGTGTTGGAAAAAGGAGCATTATGTCAAAGAATTGTTGAAAAGCCAGATTTACACATGGATCTTAAAACCTGAATATCCCCCAACACAACCTCCATTTTATTTTCCCTGTCCTTAAAATAAAATCGATAATGCTTATCCTGTAACAGCACAAAAGTCTGAAACGTCTATTGTCATCCCACCGCATGTGTGTGTGTGTGTGTGTGTGTGTGTGTGTGTGTGATTTAATTGTTATTTTTTTCATTTATTTGTTCTCAGGATGTGGGTGTTCGGCCAGCATTTATTGTCCATCCCTAATTGCTCTTGAAAAGGTGGTAGTGAGCTGCCTTTTGAACCACTGCAGTCCATGTGGTGTAGCTACATCCACAGTGTTCCAGGATTTTGACCCAGCCACAGTGAGGGGTGGCCAGTGGCTGGGAGGGGAACCTGTAGGTGGTGGGGTTCCCATGTGTCTGCTGCTCTTGTCCTTCTAGGTGGTAGAGGTGTGGGTTTGGAAGGTGCTGTCAAAGGATCCTTGGTGAGTCACAGCAGTGCCTCTCGTCAACGGTGCACACGGCTGCATTGGTGGTGGAGGGAGCAGATGTTGACGGTAGGGGATGGGGAGCCAATCAAGGGGACTGCATTGTCCTAGATGATGGTGAGCTTCTTGAGTGTTGCTGGAGCTGCACCCCATCCAGGCAAGTGTGGAATATTCCATTACACTCCTGACTTCTGCCTTGTGTGAATGGTGGTCAGGCTTTGGGGAGTCAGGAGGTGAGTAACTTGCACCAGGATTCTGACCTGCTTTTGCATAGTCACAGTATTTATATGGTTATTCCGAGGATCAGAGGTTATTCGTGAAGACTCAGCCTTCCCAACCTTGCCCCTCGCCTGAGGTGTGGTGATCCTCAGGTTAAATCTCCGCCAGTCAGCTCCCCCCTTAAAGGGGAAAGCAGCCTATGGTCGACTGGGACTATGGCGACTTTATCTTTTACCCTTTATTTATATGGCTAGTCCAGTTGAGTTTCTGGTCGATAATAGCCTGCAGGATGTTGATAGTGGGGGATTCAGTGGTGGTAATACCATTGAATGTCAAGGGGAGGCGGTTATTCCTCTTTGCTGGAGATGGTCATTGACTGGCACTTCTGTGGCGCAAATGTTACTTGCCACTGATCAGCCTAAACCTGGATATTGTCCAAGTTTGGGGTGTCCTGTTACTGAGATGACTGACCACCAACAACCACAACCAACTTCCTTTGTGTTAGGTATGACTCCAACCGGTCAATTTTCACCCCCCCCGATTCCAATGACCCTGGTTTATGCCACATGTGGTCAAAGACTGCCTTGATGTCAAGGGCAGTTGCTCTAAAGCCCCACTCGGCTGTCTATGTTTGGACTAAAGCGGTAAGGAGGTCAGGAGCTGAATGGCCCTGGCGGAACCCAAACTAAGCGTCCGTGAGCAGGGTTATTGCGGAGAAAGTGGCTGCTTGATATCACTGTCCATCACTTTTCTGTTGGTAGAGAGGAGACTGATGGGGCAGTAATTGGCCGAATTGGCTTCGTCCTGCTTTTGGAGGACAGATTAGAGATTTTAATAACTCCATCAGTGGCAGCCATACCTTCAGTTGTCTAGGTCCCAAACCCTCCCCACACATTTCTATCTCTACCTCGCTCCCGTTCTTTAACACACTGCTTAAAACCTATGTCTTCAACCAAACTTTTGCCCATTATGTCCTGATATCTCCTTCAGTGGCTTAGTGTTATATTTTGTTTTATAACACACTTGTGAAGCACCTTGGGCCATTTTATTATGTTGAAGTGCGATATAAATACAAGCTGTTATTAAGCAGAAAACTTGCCTCAACTGGACTTGTACAGCTACAATATAATCCACCGACTATAACTCTTATTTAGTTGACAATGTGTTAAGAGAGCAGGATCCCTTCACTCGTTCATTGTCCAGGTCCTGGAATATTTACTCAGCACAAAGCTGCCCCCTGCAGTCTGATTTTGTTACAGCACGGTCGGCATGAGCAGATTCCACAGGCTGGCCATACGGCCAGAGGGTGTTTGGTTTTATCATTGGCCGGTATGCGATTCATTGACAATGAGCTCCTGTAGTGGGCGGGGGGCTGGAGATGGGGGGTGTGGGGCAGGGGGCTGGAGATGGGGGGTGTGTGGGGGAGGGGGGGGGGGGAATGGATACTCCCCTGAGTGACATGCAGCAGGCCTGTTCCTGGGTGGGTGTCAGGCAATGCTATCCCTGCTCAAATACTCTGCCGGCACCCAACGAGACAAGTGCCTTCAGTAGGGGGAGGAAGCCCGTGAAGATGAAAGGACTACACTGCCAACACCTACTGTCAGGCCTCAGAGAGCGAATGGTAACTATGGAACCATACTCAGCAATAACCCCAGGGGAGAAGAAAATGAGTAGAGAAAAAAATAATAAATGTCAGAAATAATGTGATCTTATAATGAAAATGTTTTTGTTTATTTATTCAAGGGACATGGGCTTCGCTGGCTAGACCAGCATTTATTGCCCATTCTTAGTTGCCGTTGAGAAGGTGGTGCTGAGCTGCCTTCTTGAACCGCTGCAGGCCATGTGGTGTAAGTACACCCACAGTGCTGTTAGGGAGGGAGTTCCAGGATGTTTACCCAGCGACAGTAAAGGAACGGCGATATATTTCCAAGCCAGGATGGTGAGTGATTTGGAGTGGAACTTGCATATAAATATAACAGCGCTGTCAGAGCCAGATCGGAGATCTGTTTTAGAGCGGTAGAATGGGTGAGAATCAGTTGTGTGTGAAGGTGCGAGCAGGAGAGAGGCAGGGGTAATTTTGAGGATTGGGAAAGAGGCAGTTTTCAGCGTATTCCGACACTCCGGAGAGGGTGGATGAGGTGATGAGGGATGTTCTTTGCTGCCGCGGATTAACAACAATTTGTGAACTCTGTCCTCAATTAAACGGCAAATAAATGATCATGCTTGTTTTGTCAAGCCGAGCATCATTTAGGATCGGGCTTCAGTGCATCATGTGGATCTATCGAGCAACTGACTGGCGTGGCCACCAGGTGGCGACAGATGCCTCTGGATTCGACAGGAATGTTTCCACTCTGTTCACCTCTGACTGATATTTTTTATCAAAGAGGGAATAGAAATCATATACTCAGCTTCTCACCTGGTCACACATCGAGTCCAGCATTAATTAGCAACCCAGCATTCTGTAGAACCGGCCACATGAGTTAGAATAAATCACGGGTTGTTATAAACCAGGTTAACGGTCAGCATTCTTTAGAAGAGGTGGGTGAGGTTGGGTTTAAGAGCTGAGGAGGCAGCTGAGTGGACTGCCAATGTCAGACTGACTACACGTTGTACAGTAAACTACACTGACCACCACCTACATGTACCATCCCAGCGTCACTTGACAAAAGTCCCCAGGCGTGCAGGGGGCGATGCCAGATGATCCGGTGCAATTTTATCTTTTTGGACTTTCCAGTAGCTGTTTGATACAACTGAGTGGTTTGCTCGGCCATTTGAGAGGGCAGTTTAAGTGTCAACCACATTGCTGTAGGGTCCGGAGTCACACACACATCAGAATGGGTAAGGACAGCAGATTTAATTCTCTCAAAGACAATGGTGAACGAGGTCGTTCTGCATTTAATAGCGTGTCCTGTACACCCCATCACATGTAGACCCCCTTCACTTACGTCTTTACATCATAACACTTTGAATAAGAGAATAGTGTAGTTAGTGCCTCAATTCCAGCCACCTGAAAGCCAGACATTTTTATAAGTTGCCATGCGTCAATTTAAATTGTCGCTAAATTAATAAAATAACCGACCGGGACAATTTGGCCAAGTACCGCATTAGCACAGTGGACACGTTCCGTGCGCCGTGTGTTTTCCCGAACTCTGGGTGACCCTTGACCCCCCACCTTGACTTGGTCCGATTTCACTCGCCTCCCATTGAATCGAGCTACCGGTTTGTTTCCCTGAAAGCCGACAAGGTCCAAAATCCAGGCCGGGCCCGGTCCCGAGGTTGCTGATTTTGAGGCACTGTCCCCAGTACAATGCATCTGTTCCTGTCCCAGTCTCTGACAGAGCTGTCCGCCCAATCCCCTTCACTTGTCATTACTGTCAGACCCGTAACCATTTCTAAACATGGGCATTCGCTGCCCTGCCTTTCGTTATTGAAAAAAAATTCTACCAAGGAAATAAAGTATTTCATTGCAAGGTGAGTGAGTTCAACTTACAGCGTCCATCCACGAAGAAGGGCAGGTTTCCACGAAGTGACTGCCGTGAATCATATTCAGACGGTGGGACTGAATAGTCAGGCTGGTAGGGGGGCAGTAACGCATCCTGCCCGTATTCATGCCGTCTCCCGGGAACAGGAAGGTTACATAGTCGTGCGTAGTCATCTGTAGTTTAAAAAAAGAGCAAGAATAAAAATGGAGTTGATGTAGCACAATTCTGATGCTTATTTTTTTCACCTGCCGACAGACAGTCACTGTCACTGGGTCAGAACCCTGGACCTCCCTCCCTAACAGCACTGTGGGTGTACCTACACCACATGGTGATTCAAGAAAGCAGCTCAGCACCACCTATTTTCTCAATGACAATTAGGGATGGGCAATAAATGCTCCTTACACAGCGATGCCTTTGTAAATAGATACAAAGATATGGAAACCAGGAAAACTACCATATTGATGGAATATCTCCCCAAAGTTGGCACAGTCATCATCAGTGTTGCATCTTTAGTTCTGACTTTCCGACGATCGAGCTTAATTTGAAACACTGAGCTTGGACACGGGAAGGATGCTGACCTTGAAAAGCCAATCAGCAGCCTGGTAGCTCTGGCAGCTCTCCGGTCCCAGCAGCGCCACCAGCAGCGGTGGCCACAGCTGGGATTGCAACCAGACCACCCCGAGGAACGGGGGCGGGGAGAAACCAGATTCAAAGGTGACTCGGGTCGGGCTTCACCAGGGCCAATTAGGAAGTCCCCAGCAAGGAGGCTGGGGGTTACGATTGTGAGACCAGTAGGGGAACTAGTGGGAGGGAGGGGGGGGGGGGGGGGGGGGGGGCGCTGATCACAGGATGCCCAAACAGGAGGCCCCCTCCACCCCACATACAAAGCCTGCAACATGGCAGCCAAGGGTTCACCTGTGGGCCTCGCCACATGGCCTGGGCAGCCCCAAAATGTCCTGTGTCCAATATGTCCATATAAAGCCTCAGTTTTTCCCAAATACCTTCACAGATAATCACTTGAAGTGAAAGCACTGATAGATTGGGGGACATCCTGGCAACCAATTTGTACACAGCAAGATCCCTGAATAAGTGGTGACCGAATGACCCGTTTTGATGCGGGCGGTCAAGAAATGAATGCTGACCAGGACACTTTACCCTGCTCTTCTTCAGCTAATGGTTTTACAGGGAGGGCCTGTGGTGCAGTGATGGTGTCTCTACCTCTGGCCCAGAAGCTCTCAGTTCAGATCCCACCACCAGGCCTTGACTTCCACGGCAGGTGCATTTATAACCAGGCCAAACGCAACCCGCAAATCCTCCCAAGTGACAAGAGCGGGAGACTTCCCTGATCAGCTGGAACTGTGCGGTAGCAGCAGAGTAAACAGCCTCCCCGCGCTCAACAATTCCACACGCGAACCCTTGCTGTAGGCTCTGGAGTCCTTTTCGCTTTGAGAGGGGACTTCAATGAATGGCACTAGAGAGAAGCAGTTGAGGTACCTGGGACGCGATTCACCGATCGCGGGACTAAGTGTCCGCGGCCTCGTGAACGCTGTTGTGTTTCACGCCGGCGCGAACCGGGCGCGGGCAGTAGGGATTCTGACCCCCACAGGGGGCCAGCACGGTGCTGGAGCGGTTCTCGCCGCTCCAGCCTTAAATCCCGGCGCGGACTGGGGGCGGCGCCAACCCGGGCATGCGCAGTGGCAAAGCGCCAACCAACGCATGTGCGGTAGACTCACTGAACGCTCTGGCCCCGACTCAACATGGCATAGGGGTTCTGGGGCCGGAAGCGGAACAAAGTCCCAGGGTGGGAGAGGCCGGCCCGCCGATCGGTGAGCCCCGATCGCTGACCAGACCCCATCAGAGGCCCCCCCCCCCCCCCGGTGAAGGAGCGCTTTTCCCCGCACCACAGGCCCCCCCCCCCCCCCACCCCTTGGCGCAGAGTTCCCGCCGGCAGCGACCAGGGGTGAACGGCGCTTGCGGGACTCTGCCGTTTCCGCGTGGCCGCTCGGCCCATCCGTGCTGGCGAATCAGCGGCCGGCCGCGGACAGCGGCCCGCGCTGCGCCAAACGAGCCGGTGCAAATGCCACCGATTCTCCGCACCTCGGAGAACCGCGCGCTGGCGTCGGAGCGGCGTGGCGTGGTTGCGGCGATTCTCCGGCCCGGCGCGGGGCTAGGAGAATCGCGTCCCGGGTTTTTAATTTTCTCTTCCGAAGCCGTGCGTCCAACAATGCAGCAATGCCTCAGTGCTGCATCGAAGGTACAACCGAGATAAAGCGGTCAGGCCCCGGGGGCCTGGGCTTGATGCCCAACCCATTGCCGACAGCTAGGTGATAACAGGAGGTGAG
The DNA here is from genome assembly GCF_902713615.1 of Scyliorhinus canicula. Lineage (NCBI taxonomy): Eukaryota > Metazoa > Chordata > Chondrichthyes > Carcharhiniformes > Scyliorhinidae > Scyliorhinus > Scyliorhinus canicula. The sequence continues at coordinate 288,260,019 of NC_052146.1, read as the reverse complement.
CACTGATATTAAAGGCGGCCGCAGAACTCGATAATCATTTTCCCCGAAGTCAGAGAGTTTAAAGGAAAAAGTTAAGCATTCACAGATGGGAACATTTTGAAATTGGCTGCTGTGCCCAGACAAGAATTTGTTGGGGATGAAGTCAAAACAGAGTCCTAACGTCAGCCGTACATTAAAATAAAAGAGAATCAAACTGAGAAGAGATTTATTTAATTTCCGTGCACTTTTAAAGCACACAACAGGGCAAAGGAAACAGGCCCCACAGATGAAATAGTACAACTATTGAAAATATCTTGGGTTAATGATACCTACAAATCGCAGGCCTCTGGAGTTGCCATGAATCCTTAGTGCGCTGGATAACAAGCAAGTCTTCCTTCTTGTCTTTGTTGTGCTGGGGTCACCTCAGCAGGCCTGCATTCTCAGTACAGAAATATGCTGCCGTATATTTGGCCCTGGGAATGTGCTTCATAGCCCCATCTTTAGACTGCACTCGCTCCCAGCAGCGCAATGTTGCTGAGTTTATCCCATTCAATGGTGACTGCAGTCTAACACGTTGCACCAACAGGGTTTGGCAGCCAATAAAATCTAAACCAGAGTGGCAGGTTTTAATCACTAATGCAAAAAAGCAAGACACTGCTGGAAATCTGAAATAAGAACCAGGTAAAAAGCTGGAAAATCTCAGTTTGTCGGGCAGCACCTGTGGAGGGTAACATGTTTCAAGTGGATGGCCAATCACCAGTTCTGGTGTTAATTCTGCTGCTCTATAAGATGCCACCTAACCTGCTGAGTTTTTCCAGCTTTTTGTCTGTTCTTATGTGGGGAGGTCTGATGTGTGCTGCCTTAACTGAAAATACAGGATATTGGTAGTGCACTAGCCAGGGGGGGGGTGAGAGGGGCAAGCGGGATCTGTCTAACATGGTACATCAAGTGCCAGCGAACAACTGTGGCCCCGACACAGGAAGAGAAGACGGTCATTTAGTCCCTCGATCCGGTTCGATGAGGCCGTGGGTGATCCGTGATCTTTTTTTAATTAAAGGGGAATTTAGCGTGGCCAATTCACCTACCCGGCACGTCCTTGGATTGTGGGGCTGAGAGCCACGCAGACACGGGGAGAATGTGCAAACCCCACAGAGACAGTGACCCGGAACCGGAAGCGAACCCGGGTCCTCGGCACCGTGAGGCAGCAGTGCTAACCGTTACGCCACCGTGCTGCCGCTGGGTGATCCGCGATCTAACGCCATGTACCTGAATTGGCTGGACAGCTGGTTCGTGATGCACAGCGAGTCCAACAGCGCGGGTTCAATCCCCGTACCGGCTGAGGTTATTCATGAAGGCCGCGCCTTCTCAACCTTACCCCTCGCCCAAGGTGTGGTGACCCTCAGGTTAGATCACCACCAGTCAGCTCTCTATCTCATCTGAGACAATGGCGACTTTACCTGCCTTTGCCCCATGTCTCTGAATGGCCCGGACATATCCCACCATGGAGGGGCTCTCTGACATGGCGGAAATCCAGGGGATGGCGGGATATTGTAAGGTCCGCCCCCAGGCCCAGCATTTCCCACCTTCGCAGGGTGTGATTGGAGTGGGGCTGGGGTCCACGCATGCGGCATTTACAGAGACAGCTGGCCATTTAAATCACCAGCTGGGCCCATTGGGCAATGGGATTTTGAAAGAACAGGAATGCAGAATCCGGAGTGTGCAGATTAAAACAGGTAAGAGGAGCTGTGTGTTCAGATCGGCTCCTGGACCACCTTTCGGAGAGCGTACGGAACCCTTTGGGACATCACCTTCGTGTCTAAAAGTGTTCCTCAATTTCACCCCTGAAAAAAATCTGATTCAGTTTTTGGGTCGCATTCCGATTTATTGTTTAAGATGGGGAATAAACATTTTTTTCGAGTGGCTTGTGGGCTTGACTCAATAAACGTTCCGAAACGCTTCTGTACCACTTTCAAGAAAAAAAAAGAAGCACGGTGGGGGGGGGGGAGAAGACCGGTAATTATCAGAACCCAACTGTAAGTCAAATAAAGCAGCTGGTTAGAATAGAACGAGAAAGGACAGGAGCAGAATAAAGAAGCTGATCGAAAAGGAGAAGAGAAATTCAAAAATGAGAAGTGTTGGATGTGTTGAATGGTTTGACATGTGTACAGTAAATAAATAGATCCCCCCCCCCCCCCCCCCCCCCCCCCGCACTCCCCCTCAATCACCTGCCAAACATAATGTGTAGGCAAGAAATGCCTAAAGGCTGAACTCAAATCTCCAACCTATCCATTCATGCAGCTTCAACAGGTTATCTAAACCACTCGATACTGGCTGGCACTGCAGGGTACGGTTCCCATAATCACAAATCAGTCTCTTGTTATTATCTCTTGTTACAAGTTCCATATCACTGATCCTCCCGCAGACCTTCTCCAAGTGTGCTCCCCACCCACTCGGCAAGTTTGTTACCTGTCCTGGTGGGATCAAATCCTAATTTCCTAATTCATGAATTTCGCCAACCCCGATTCAGTTCTAATACCTCCCCCGCTCCCCGCTTTTCTGAAACTGTTCTGCATTGACTGCAGTTTAGCTGGGGCTCCCTGATGCCGGACTCGGTCAAATGCTGCCTTGATGTCAAGGGCAGTCACTCTCACCTCACCTCTGGCAATCAGCTCTTTTGTCCACGTTTGAACCAAGGTTGTAATGAGGTCAGGAGCTGACCCTGGCGGATCCCAAACTGAGCGTCCGTGAGCAGGTTATTGCTGAGTAAGTGCCGCTTGATAGCACTGTTGCTGATTCCTTGCATCACTTTGCTGATGATGGAGAGTAGACTGATAGGGCGGTAATTGGTTGGGTTGGGTTTGTCCTGTTTCTTGTGTCCAGGCCACTCCTGGGCAATTTTCCACATTGCCGGGTAGATGCCAGTCTTGTAGCTGTACTGGAACAGCTTGGCTAGGGGTGCGGCAAGTTCTGGAGCACAAGTCTTCAGTGCTATTGCCAGGGGCCATAGCCTTTGCAGTATCCAGTGCCTTCAGCCATTTCTTGATATCATGTGGAGTGAATCGTATTGGCTAAAGACTGTGATGCTGGGGACCTCCGGAGGAGACCAAGATGGATCATCCATTCGGCACTTCTGGCTGAAGATTGTTGCGAATGCCTCAGCTTTGTCATTTGCACATTCGTGCTGGGCTCCTCCATCATTGAGGATGGGAATATTTGTGGAGCCTCCTCCTCCAGTGAGTTGTTTATTTGTCCACCACCATTCAGGGTTGGATATGGCAGGACTGCAAAGCTTAGATCTGATGCATTGGTTGTGGAATTGCTTAGCTCTGTCTATTACTTGCTGTTTATGCTGTTTGGCACACACACAGTCCTGTGTTGCAGCTTCACCAGGTTGACACCTCATGTTCCTGGCATGCTCTTCTGCACTCTTCATTGAACCAGGGTTGATCCCCTGGCTTGGTGATAATGGTAGAGTGGGGGATATGCCAGGCCATGAGGTTGCAGATTGTAGTTGAAACAATTCTTCTGCTGCTGATGGCCCACAGCGCCTCATGGATGCCCAGTCCTGAGTTGCTAGATCTGTTCGAAGTCTATCCCATTTAGTACGGTGGCAGTGCCACACAACACAATGGCGGGTATCCTCAGTGTGAAGATGGGGCTTTATCTCCACAAGGACTGTGCGGTGGTCACTTCTACTGATACTGTCATGGACAGATGCATCTGCAGCAGGCAGATTGGTGAGGATGAGGTCAAGTATGTTTTTCCCTCTTGTTGGTTCCTCAGTACTTGCTGCAGTCCCAGTCTAGCAGCTATGTCCTTCAGGACTCAGCCAGCTCGGTCTGTGGTGGTAGTACTGAGCCACTCTTGGTGATGGACATTGAAGTCCCCACCCAGAGCAAATTCTGTGCCCTTGCCACCCTCAGTGCTTCCTCCAAGTGGTGTTCAACATGGAGGAGTACCGATTGATCAGCTGATGGTGGCCGGTACGTGGTAATCAGCAGGAGGTTTCCTTGCCCGTGTTTAACCTGAAGCCATGAGACTTCATGGGGTCCAGAGTCGATGTTGAGGACTCCCAGGGCAACTCCCTCCAGACTGTATACTACTGTGCTGCCACCTCTGCTGGGTCTGTCCTGCCAGTGAGACAGGACATACTCAGCAATGTGCTGTTTGGGATATTATTTATAAGGTATGCTTCTGTGACTATGACTATGTCAGGCTGTTGTTAAATTAGTTTATGAGATAGCTCTTCCAACTTTGGCACAAGTCCCCAGATGTTAGTAAGGACGACTTTGCAGGGCTGAGTTTGCTGTTGTCGTTTCCGGTGCCTGGTTCGATGCCAGGTGGTCCGTCTGGTTTCATTCCTTTTTTGTGTTTTTGTAGCGGTTGAATACAATTGAGTGGCTTGCTGGGCCACTGAGAGGGGCATTTAAGAGTCAACCAGATTGCTGTGGGTCTGGAGTCACATGTAGGCCAGACCAGGTATGGATGGCAGATTTCCTTCTCTAAAGAGTTTTCTAAGGCCACCCCAGAGGATGGTTAGAAGTGAACCATATCTGTATTGGAACTGAAGTCACTCCGGTCCAATTGATTCAGCGTCACCATTTTACAGACGTCAGTTTATATTTTATTCCTAGATATTTTTTTTCAAAGCTTGAATTCAATTCTTAAACTGAATGAGGTGGGATTTGAACTTTTGCTCTCTGGATTATTAATCCAGGCCTTGTTATCTCTCATTTGGCTTCACTTGTATATTTTATTCCATCGGGCTGTGAATCACCTCAGGATATTTTTTGATGCTAAAGGCAGTGTGTCATTTCCAGTTATAATTGAGATAGAAATAAAATAAAATGTGTGGTTAAACAGCTGCACCTGGCATTCACACCTCAACAATGCTCATTGCCAGGAGTGTTATTGGTGTCCAGAGTTGCAACGGGCAGAATGGGGCAGCTTTGGATGATTTAAATCTTCAGAAGCAAACTGAATTGTTTGCACAGCAATTCTATCGTCCCCTCTTTGACTCCGTTGAGGTTGCTTAACACACGTTGCTGCCCCCGCAAACCCGACAGCATCACCCCCCCCAAAACCCTGCAGCCCCCGCGACACCCTGCAGCATCACCCACCCGAAACCCTGCAGCCCCCCAACACCCTGCAGCCCCCTCAAACCCTGCAGCCCCCCCGACACCCTGCAGCCCCCCCGACACCCTGCAGCCTCCCCCAAAACCCAGCAGCCTTCCCCCAAACCCTGCAGCCCCCCAAAACCCAGCAGCCTTCCCCCAAACCCTGCAGCCACCCTGAAACCCTGCAGCCCCCCCAAACCCTGCAGCCCCCCTGAAACCCTGCAGCCCCCCCAAAACCCAGAAGCCTTCCCCCAAACCCTGCAGCCCCCCTGAAACCCTGCAGCCCCCCTGAAACCCTGCAGCCCCCCTGAAACCCTGCAGCCCCCCCAAAACCCAGCAGCCTTCCCCAAAACCCTGCAGCCCCCCGAAACCCTGCAGCCCTCCCAAAACCCTGCAGTCCCTCCAAAACCCAGCAGCCTTCCCCAAAACCCTGCAGCCCCCCCGAAACCCTGCAGCCCCCCCAAACCCAGCAGCCTCCCCAAAACCCTGCAGCCCCAAGAAACCCTGCAGCCCCCCAAAACCATGCAGCCCCCCAAAACCCTGCAGTCCCCCAAAACCCTGCAGCCCCCCCCAAACCCTGCAGCCCCCCCGAAACCCTGCAGCCCCCCCAAACCCTGCAGCCTCCCAAACCCTGCAGCACCCCCGAAACCCTGCAGCCCTCCAAACCCTGGAGCCCCCTGAAACCCTGCAGCCCCCCCAAACCCTGCAGCACCCCCGAAACCCTGCAGCCCTCCAAACCCTGGAGCCCCCTGAAACCCTGCAGCCCCCCGAAACCCAGCATTATTGTCGCTCCCAAACCCCGCAACATTGACCTCCCAAACCCCGCAGCATTGACCTCCCAAACCCCGCAGCATTGACCTCCCAAACCCCGCAGCATTGACCTCCCAAATCTTGCAGCATTAACCTCCCAAACCCCCCAGCATTGACCTCCCAAACCCCCGCAGCATTGACCTCCCAAACCCTCAGCGTTGACTTCCCAAACCCCGCAGCATTGACCTCCCAAACTCTCAGCATTGACCTCCCAAACCCTCAGCATTAACCTCCCAAACCCTCAGCATTGACCTCCCAAACCCTCAGCATTGACCTCCCAAACCCCGCAGCACTGACCTCCCAAACCCCACAGCATTGACCTCCCAAACCCTCAGCACTGACCTCCCAAACCCCGCAGCATTGACCTCCCAAACCCTCAGCATTGACTTCCCAAACCCTGCAGCATTGACCTCCCAAACCCTCAGCGTTGACTTCCCAAACCCCGCTGCATTGACCTCCCAAACCCTCAGCATTCACCTCCCAAACCCTGCAGCATTGACCTCCCAAACCCTCAGCATTGACCTCCCAAACCCTCAGAATTGACTTCCCATACCCTGCAGCATTGACCTCCCAAAACCTCAGCGTTGACTTCCCAAACCCCGCAGCATTGACCTCCCAAACCCTCAGCATTGACCACCCAAACCCCGAAGCATTTACTTCCCAAACCCTCAGCATTGACCTCCCAAACCCTCAGCATTGACCTCCCAAACCCTCAGCATTGACCTCCCAAACCCTGCAGCATCAACCCTATAAAGCCTGCAGCATCACCTATAAAGCCTGCAGCATCAACCCTATAAAGCCTGCAGCATCAACCCTATAAAACCTGCAGCGTCAACCCTATAAAACCTGCAGCGTCAACCCTATAAAACCTGCAGCTTCAGCCCTATAAAGCCTGCAGCATCAGCCCTATAAAGCCTGCAGCATCAACCCTATAAAGCCTGCAGCTCAACCCTATAAAGCCTGCAGCATCAACCCTATAAAGCCTGCAGCATCAGCCCTATAAAGCCTGCAGCATCAACCCTATAAAGCCTGCAGCATCAGCCCTATAAAGCCTGCAGCATCAACCCTATAAAGCCTGCAGCATCAATCCTATAAAACCTGCAGCATCAACCCTATAAAGCCTGCAGCATCAACCCTATAAAGCCTGCAGCATCAACCCTATAGAGTCTGCAGCATGAACCCTATAAACCTGCAGCATCAACCCTATAAAACCTGCAGCGTCAACCCTATAAAACCTGCAGCGTCAACCCTATAAAGCCTGCAGCATCAACCCTAGAAAAGCCTGCAGCATCAACCCTATAAAGCCTGCAGCATCAGCCCTATAAAGCCTGCTGCATCAACCCTATAAAGCCTGCATCAACCCTATAAAGCCTGCAGCATCAACCCTATAAAGCCTGCAGCATCAGCCCTATAAAGCCTGCAGCGTCAACCCTATAAAGCCTGCTGCATCAATAAACCCTGCAGCATCAGCCCTATAAAGCCTGCAGCATCAGCCCTATAAAGCCTGCAGCATCAACCCTATAAAGCCTGCAGCATCAGCCCTATAAAGCCTGCAGCATCAGCCCTATAAAGCCTGCAGCATCAGCCCTATAAAGCCTGCAGCATCAACCCTATAAAGCCTGCAGCATCAACCCTATAAAGCCTGCAGCATCAACCCTATAGAGTCTGCAGCATGAACCCTATAAACCCTGCAGCGTCAACCCTATAAAGCCTGCAGCATCAACCCTATAAAGCCTGCAGCATCAACCCTATAAAGCCTGCAGCATCAACCCTATAATGCCTGCAGCATCAACCCTATAAACCTGCAGCATCAACCCTATAAAACCTGCAGCATCAACCCTATAACGCCTGCAGCATCAACCCTATAAAACCTGCAGCATCAACCCTATAAAACCTGCAGCATCAACCCTATAAAGCCTGCAGCATCAACCCTATAAAGCCTTCAGCATCAACCCTATAACGCCTGCAGCATCAACCCTATAAAACCTGCAGCATCAACCCTATAAAACCTGCAGCATCAACCCTATAAAACCTGCAGCATCAGCCCTATAAAGCCTGCAGCATCAACCCTATAAAGCCTGCAGCATCAACCCTATAAAACCTGCAGCTTCAGCCCTATAAAGCCTGCAGCATCAGCCCTATAAACCTGCAGCATCAACCCTATAAACCTGCAGCATCAGCCCTATAAACCCTGCAGCATCAACCCTATAAAGCCTGCAGCATCAACCCTATAAAGCCTGCTGCATCAATAAACCCTGCAGCATCAACCCTATAAAACCTGCAGCATCAACCCTATAAAGCCTGCAGCATCAACCCTATAAAGCCTGCAGCATGAACCCTATAAAGCCTGCAGCATCAACCCTATAAAGCATGCAGCATCAGCCCTATAAAGCCTGCAGCATCAACCCTTTAAAGCCTGCAGCATCAATAAAACCTGCAGCATCAACCCTATAAAGCCTGCAGCATCAGCCCTATAAAGCCTACAGCATCAACCCTATAAAGCCTGCAGCATCAGCCCTATAAAACCTGCAGCATCAACCCTATAAAGCCTGCAGCATCAGCCCTATAAAGCCTACAGCATCAACCCTATAAAGCCAGCAGCATCAGCCCTATAAAGCCTACAGCATCAACCCTATAAAGCCTGCAGCTCAACCCTATAACGCCTGCAGCATCAACCCTATAAAACCTGCAGCATCAACCCTATAAACCTGCAGCATCAACCCTATAAAGCCTGCAGCATCAACCCTATAAAGCCTGCAGCATCAACCCTATAAAGCCTGCAGCATCAACCCTATAAAGCCTGCAGCATCAACCCTATAAACCCTGCAGCATCAACCCTATAAAACCTGCAGCATCAACCCTATAAAGCCTGCAGCATCAACCCTATAAAGCCTGCAGCATCAGCCCTATAAAGCCTGCAGCATCAACCCTATAAAGCCTGCAGCATCAACCCTATAAAACCTGCAGCATCAACCCTATAAACCTGCAGCATCAACCCTATAAAGCCTGCAGCATCAACCCTATAAAACCTGCAGCATCAACCCTATAAAACCTGCAGCATCAACCCTATAAAGCCTGCAGCATCAACCCTATAAACCCTGCAGCATCAACCCTATAAAACCTGCAGCATCAACCCTATAAAGCCTGCAGCATCAGCCCTATAAAGCCTGCAGCATCAACCCTATAAACCCTGCAGCTTCAACCCTATAAACCCTGCAGCTCAACCCTATAAAACCTGCAGCATCAGCCCTATAAACCTGCAGCATCAACCCTATAAAACCTGCAGCATCAACCCTATTAAGCCTTCAGCATCAACCCTATAAAGCCTGCAGCATCAGCCCTATAAAGCCAGCAGCATCAACCCTATAAACCTGCAGCATCAACCCTATAAAGCCTGCAGCATCAACCCTATAAAGCCTGCAGCATCAACCCTATAAAGCCAGCAGCATCAACCCTATAAAGCCTGTAGCATCAGCCCTATAAAGCCTGCAGCATCAACCCTATAAAGCCTGCAGCATCAACCCTATAAAACCTGCAGCATCAGCCCTATAAAACCTGCAGCATCAACCCTATAAAGCCTGCAGCATCAACCCTATAAAGCCTGCAGCATCAACCCTATAAAGCCTGCAGCATCAACCCTATAAAGCCTGCAGCGTCAACCCTATAAAGCCTGCAGCATCAGCCCTATAAAGCCTGCAGCTCAACCCTATAAAGCCTGCAGCATCAACCCTATAAACCTGCAGCATCAACCCTATAAACCTGCAGCATCAGCCCAATAAAACCAGCAACATCAGCCCTATAAAGCCTGCAGCATCAACCCTATAAAGCCTGCAGCATCAGCCCTATAAACCCTGCAGCATCAACCCTATAAAACCTGCAGCATCAGCCCTATAAAGCCTGCAGCATCAACCCTATAAAGCCTGCAGCATCAGCCCTATAAAGCCTGCAGCATCAACCCTATAAACCCTGCAGCTTCAACCCTATAAACCCTGCAGCTCAACCCTATAAAACCTGCAGCATCAGCCCTATAAACCTGCAGCATCAACCCTATAAAACCTGCAGCATCAACCCTATTAAGCCTTCAGCATCAACCCTATAAAGCCTGCAGCATCAGCCCTATAAAGCCAGCAGCATCAACCCTATAAACCTGCAGCGTCAACCCTATAAAGCCTGCAGCATCAGCCCTATAAAGCCTGCAGCTCAACCCTATAAAGCCTGCAGCATCAACCCTATAAACCTGCAGCATCAACCCTATAAACCTGCAGCATCAGCCCAATAAAACCAGCAACATCAGCCCTATAAAGCCTGCAGCATCAACCCTATAAAGCCTGCAGCATCAGCCCTATAAACCCTGCAGCATCAACCCTATAAAACCTGCAGCATCAACCCTATTAAGCCTTCAGCATCAACCCTATAAAGCCTGCAGCATCAGCCCTATAAAGCCAGCAGCATCAACCCTATAAACCTGCAGCATCAACCCTATAAAGCCTGCAGCATCAACCCTATAAAGCCTGCAGCATCAACCCTATAAAGCCAGCAGCATCAACCCTATAAAGCCTGCAGCATCAGCCCTATAAAGCCTGCAGCATCAGCCCTATAAAGCCTGCAGCATCAACCCTATAAAGCCTGCAGCATCAACCCTATAAAACCTGCAGCATCAGCCCTATAAAACCTGCAGCATCAACCCTATAAAGCCTGCAGCATCAACCCTATAAAGCCTGCAGCATCAACCCTATAAAGCCTGCAGCGTCAACCCTATAAAGCCTGCAGCATCAGCCCTATAAAGCCTGCAGCTCAACCCTATAAAGCCTGCAGCATCAGCCCTATAAAGCCTGCAGCATCAACCCTATAGAGTCTGCAGCATGAACCCTATAAAACCCGCAGCACCAACCCTATAAAACCTGCAGCGTCAACCCTATAAACCTGCAGCATCAACCCTATAAACCTGCAGCATCAACCCTATAAAGCCTGCAGCGTCAACCCTATAAAGCCTGCAGCTCAACCCTATAAAGCCTGCAGCATCAACCCTATAAAACCTGCAGCTTTTGCCCTATAAAACCTGCAGCATCAACCCTATAAAACCTGCAGCTTTTGCCCTATAAATCTGTCTTTTTCAAACCTGCGGGTGGATCTCGGGCGGGTGTCAGGAGGGTTGCGGTATGGTCGGTAGCGGTGTTGCTGATCACGGGAAGAAGTGCCCAACGTCCGCAACCAGCTTTTAAAATGCCAGCCACAACTGACTGAACGGCGGTGTCCAGGGCACGCGTGCCCCCTCAGCCGGATGGAGCAGTGTGCAGGTCCGGAGCCCAGGGGGGCAGTCTGGCTCCTCAAGACATCTGCCCCAGGAGTGAATTTTTTTTTCAATCGATGGAGCCGTCTCGCCAGAAGTGGTGAGAGAGAGCAGGTGTTTGCCCGGTACACTGACGTCACGTGCTCTGGGCGCAAAATTACTGAGGAGAGCAAGCAACAGTACTGCGTGAAGAACTGAAGATGGATCTTTTTGGCCGATGGAAGAGAGGCACAGAGACACAAATCTACAACTGAATCTGCTGGAGAGAGCTTCGCAGGAGAGTCCACAGTAGGACAAAGCAGTGCTGGTGTGAGCTCCAGGACTCTGATCAATAACCCATACAGAAATGTAACATTGAATGGCAAAGCAAGTGAGATCGTGAGGACCAAGCAGGTTCACCTGTCGCATTAAAGCGAAAATGGTGGATCCCGAAGGTTGGCCGGTTGGTGAAAATGAGTCCCCAGGAAAAAGTTTGAAGAACACTACTATCAAGGCTGCTGAATCAGCCCTCCAAACCATGCTGAAGGAGGCCCTCCAACGCCAACTCAAACCTGCTGAATCAGCCCTCCAAACCATGCTGTAGGGGCCCTCCAACGCCAACTCAAACCTGCTGAATCAGCCCTCCAAACCATGCTGTAGGGGCCCTCCAACGCCAACTCAAACCTGCTGAATCAGCCCTCCAAACCATGCTGTAGGGGCCCTCCAACGCCAACTCAAACCTGCTGAATCAGCCCTCCAAACCATGCTGTAGGGGCCCTCCAACGCCAACTCAAACCTGCTGAATCAGCCCTCCAAACCATGCTGAAGGAGGCCCTCCAACGCCAACTCAAACCTGCTGAATCAGCCCTCCAAACCATGCTGAAGGAGGCCCTCCAACGCCAACTCAAACCTGCTGAATCAGCCCTCCAAACCATGCTGAAGGAGGCCCTCCAACGCCAACTGAAACCTGCTGAATCAGCCCTCCAAACCATGCTGAAGGAGGCCCTCCAACACCAACTCAAACCTGCTGAATCAGCCCTCCAAACCATGCTGAAGGAGGCCCTCCAACACCAACTCAAACCTGCTGAATCAGCCCTCCAAACCATGCTGAAGGAGGCCCTCCAACACCAACTCAAACCTGCTGAATCAGCCCTCCAAACCATGCTGAAGGAGGCCCTTCAACACCAACTCAAACCTGCTGCATCAGCCCTCCAAACCATGCTGAAGGAGGCCCTCCAACGCCAACTCAAACCTGCTGCATCAGCCCTCCAAACCATGCTGAAGGAGGCCCTCCAACGCCAACTCAAACCTGCTGCATCAGCCCTCCAAACCATGCTGAAGGAGGCCCTCCAACGCCAACTCAAACCTGCTGAATCAGCCCTCCAAATCCTCTCCCACCAACTCTTCCCAGCAGCTGACAAGCAGAGTTTGAGACAGCAGAAAATATCAACTGAATAGAGGAGAGAAATAAAAGGAACAGAGGGGCAGAAGGCAGAGAACAGGTTATAATTACAAGCTTGGATTTAAAAAAAAAAATCCAGTATACTGACGGCCAAACAGTATGGAAACAATTTAAAAGCTCCCATTCTCATTATGCTCATAGTTGTCAGTGTGCGAAAGGAGGGGCTGAAAATACATTGGAGGGGGGGGGGGGGGGGGGGTGCATTAAAAACAAATCTGATCACAATGACAGTATTGTAATATCTAAGAATCAATTTGGAGATTGCAATACAATTTTTGCAGCAATGAGTCCAATTCACATGTTTCACTCACTCAGGCATTTCCGTTAATTGTGCTTGATGCCAATGTGATTTTTCTGTTTGCTAAAGTTTCCCCAGAAACTGCATCAAACAAATCGAGAAAGGAATCTTTAGCAATGAAGGACCATATTTGGGTCAATCCTTGTCTGCCACTTCAGGCGCCACATTTATGAGGATACGATGAAACGCTCGAGAACTCTGAAACCAACTTGCTATCTATGGAGGAGCAGACAACGCCGGCGAGAATCCGAAAGGATTCTGCCAAAGCAGACTGCTTGCGCAACGCTGCCAGAAAGCTGCCTCCCCGTCTGCTTTCCCTCGGATTGGAAGAGAACTCTGCAATGTAGACGAGACGGAGCAGGTAGGCACTCAGCCATGGGCAGTGTTCCTCACTACGTACGCATTATTGGAATTTTTCTCCTGTACAGTTGGTGGCAGATCTAAAATGACTTAAAATACCTCCACCTCTTCCTTTCCCTGGATCCCTTTCGGCCTCAAACTCCTGGATTCCTGCCTGGGCCTAAAACACTCCCATGCAACTCCGTCTTCATTTTAAAATACCGGAATTGATTCTTTATACTTGTGGGTGCAGCATTCACATGTCTGAACACTAATATTTGCACGGGAGGGGGTGGGTCAGGAGGGGGGGGGGGGGATATTTTGAGATCAACCACCTTATTTGCCTTTAATCCGAGTAACAAAAGCAAACTGGCCTAACTGTGCATCAGCTGCTGCAAACAGCGGCAGTCGATGCTCAAGACCAAAGGAGGAAACCATACAGGCCCTCAAGCCTGCTCTGCCATGCAACGCCATCATGGCCGATCTTTGAGCCTCGTCTCCATTTCCCCGCCCGCTCCCCATATCCCTCGATCCCCCGAGAGGGGGAACAGCCCCTTTATTTCAAGCACATCTTCAATGATCATATCATAGAATTTACAGTGCAGAAGGAGGCCACTCGGCCCATCGAGTCTGCACTGGCTCTTGGAAAGAGCACCCTACACGAGGTCAACACCTCCACCCTATCCCCATAACCCAGTAACCCCACCCAACACTGACGGCAATTTTGGACACTAAGGGCAATTTATCATGGCCAATCCACCTAACCTGCACATCTTTGGACTGTGGGAGGAAACCGGGGGACCCGGAGGAAACCCACGCACACACGGGGAGGATGTGCAGACTCCGCACAGACAGTGACCCAAGGCGGATGACCCAAGGCCCCTGATGGAACATGCTCAACCCTCCGAGTTAGAGAATTTCAGAAGATTCCTTCTGCGAGGGCCTCGAAGAATCCAGCATGAGTTTGTAGAACCGAAAGAAATAACTTTATTTGCAATTACATATATACAATAGCAGCAGTACTCCATCACTGCTCACTCCTCTCTAGCTGGTTCCACACTGGCCAGCTCTATTTATGCAGGAGACTGCTAATGAATTCTCTCCCCCCCCCCCCCCCCCCCCCCTCATTGGGGAAGCTCATACTCACTAAGGACTGTGGGATTGCCATTAGTCCCCACCATTAGGCAGGTTATAACAATTCTCTAACCCTTCAAGTGAAGAAATTTCTCCTCATCTCAGTCCTAAATGTTCGACCCCCTGTGACCGTGCCCCCACCCCACCATGTTCTAGAGTCCCCAGTCAGGGGAAACAACCGGTTGGTGTCTACTGTTGTGTTCTGTGTTGTAACCATTGTAATGACGTACACACAACATATAGTTTGTTTAACTATAAAGCTGGTTTATTAATAAATATGTGGGAAATATAACTAAGGAACTACTACACAGATGATGGCTACTAAATAAATTCAGTGAATTCTCCTGGAGCTACTTAAAATGTGACTAGCCTCTTGTACGTCTTACTGCCAACTGGTGGGTGTGTTATGTCACATGATTGATATCTATCGCCACCAGCTGGTTAGAGGTCGCATTATCACATCCCCCTCTTTTGTATTCAAATATAACTGTGATTTACAAAACATGATCCGCATTGTCATTTTACACATGTCATATATACAGATGCACCTGCGCTTCCCACAACATGATATCCCTGGAACGTGTCCCTGGTGCATCGGGTCTGCGGCCCTTGGAAAGAATACCCTACCCAAGCCCACACCTCCACCCTATACCCGTAACGCAGTAACGCCACCTTTCTTTTGGACACTAAGAGCAATTTAGCATCACCAATCCACCTAACCCTGCATATCGTTGGACTGTGGGAAGAAACTGGAGCACCCAGAAGAAACCCACACACACACACGGGGAGAACGTGCAGACACCGCACAGACAGTGACCCAAGCCGGGAATCGAACCTGGGACCCTGAATCCGTGAAGCAACAGTGTTAACCACTGTGCTATCGTGCTGTCTATTTATGACGACATCGCCCCGTTGATCTTCTGAACTTCTGTCTGCTGCTCGATGTCGCTTCAACTTCCGGAAGACCGGTTTTCCGGCAGGTCTGTTTGACCATTTGACGCGATGCGTCCGTAAAACCGGTTTTCTTGCAAGTCTCTTTTTACCGCGATGCTTCTTGCTGCGTTGCCGTGTGCTTTCTTGCCTGTTGCCCACGTTGCCAATGCCTTTCTCTTCAGTACCGCGGGTGTGACCCACGCTATCCTCCACTTTCCTTCTCTTCTTCCTTTTCATGGGAAGGATCTTTTGAACGCACTTCTTTTTCTTTTTTGCTTTGGTGGCCCCCGTCATGTTGCTGGACTGCGCCACGGGACTATTTGCTTGTGGATCGTCTGCTGTGCAGGCTGACCCTGGTTCTTCCTCCACCATAGCTGCTTTCGGTTCCTTAGCTGGACCCATGAGTTTTGTTTGATCCATGGTTGTGTCCACACGCTGAGTTGCATGCCCATCGCCCGGTGAAACATTCAGTGTCGGTGCACTTTTGGATGACTGTACGGTTGCAGCCAAGTCTGCAACTTCAGGAGCAGACTGCAAACCCTCGCACTCAGGTGTCTGGGTTGGATCAACGCCCTCAACATTGGGTGCTGTTCATTCATTTTGTGTTTCAGTCCCAATTGGTGGCTCATCCTCACTTGATATGACGATGTATGGGTCGTCTTTTGCTGAAGAGCCGGTTGGTGGCTCATCCTCATCTGATAGCATTATATATGTTTTGACTGTCGTTGTTGAACTGCACGCAGATGTATACATCTGCTATTTTAGCATGCCTCTCGGTGATGTGGCTGTGAGTATTGAGGAGTCCGCTGCAGGAACCATTTTGTGTGCAGGAGATGATTCACCATACGCCCTTGGAGCCAGTTTCTCCAGAACGAGGACTATTTCTTCAGAGATCACGTTTTTTTATTGAACTGTGTCACAGCGGTGATGGTGCTGACGTCTCGTTCCAGATTGGCACCTAATTGTTTTAGGTTGAGCACACTGATCTGCTGTGCGACCAGTTCACTCGCATGGCAGATCTTGATAGCATTTGCTAATCTCAGGTCTTTTCCCGTAATAATCTCTCACGTACTTTATCATTCGATATTCCAAACACTATGTGGTCATGGATCATTGACAACTTCAGAGTACTAAAATTGCACGACTGCACCTTCAGCCGCAAGTCAGTTACAAAGCTATCAAAAGATTTGCCTATTTTTTGGGTAGGCGTATGAAATATGTAACGTTTAAATGTTTTGTTTTCCTTCGGAGAGCAATGCCGATTGAAATACTTTATCACCTCATCGTAGCTCTTACTTTCCTCTTCACTGTCAAAGGTGAAGGTATTGTATATTTCTATTGCTTGAGGACCTGCGACCATGAGCAGTAACGCAATACGCTTCTCCTCAGGCTGTGCCTGCAGGCCAAGGGCTGCAACATAGTGTCTAAATTGCTGCTTGAACACACGCCATTTTTCATCTACGTTACCCAAAACCTGAAGCTGGTGGGGTGCCTTCAAACCTTCCATCTCTAACTTCATCATCATTTATTGCGTTGAGTAGTATATGGGCATAGTTCACCATTCGGTGGAAGAATCTTCTCTTTTCATTCATCAGCCTATTTCACCCCGCCTTCTCCATTGTTATCTTTAAGTATTTTGCACTCCGAGTACCATGTTGTGTTCTGTGCTGTAACCGTTGTAGTGATGTACACAGAACATATAGTTATTTCACTATAAATACGATTTATTAATAAACACATGGAAAAAGGTAACTAAGGAACTACTATACAGATGATGGCTACTAAGTGAATATCAATGAATTCTCCTGGAGCTACTCTATACGCGACTATCTTCTTGTACGTCTTACTACCAACTACCAGGTGTGCTGACTCACATGATGGATCTTTATCGCCACCAGCTGGTTGAAGGTCGCATTACTAACTATATGCAGAACTGTGCGCAGGCATATCACCCCACCTACCCTGTCAAGCTCCTCCAGAATCCTGTCTGTTTCAATGAGGTCACCCCTAATTCTTCTAAACTTCGGAGAACGGCAATTCTCACCACCAGGGCCTGAATTCTCCAGTCATCGGGATTCTCTTTTCCCGCTAACAGCATACCAGCCGGATTCTCGATGGCGTGAGGTGGCGTCAATGGGAAATCCCATAAACAAGCGGCAGGAAGAGAGAATCCCGGCTCCAGCGAATGACACGCCGCCGAGAAATACCGACATGGGGGAGGCGACCGGAGATTAGGGGCTTAGATATGATGACTGGGTTCAGCGATCGGTTGTTCTGAGGTGAAATCAAAAAAAGAATTGATCTAAACTCACAGAAGAACAAACAGTGAAACTGCTTGAAATGGATTGAACGATAATGTACTTCCCGCAAATCTGTTTTTGCCAAATGACATCCAGTGTGGAAAATAGATGGACTCCCACTCCGCTCCGAGCCTTTAATTATTCCCTTTACCCTCAATTTAGCAGTTCGATTCACTTCCCTGTCAGCTATTGCTCAAGTATGCAAGCACGGTCTGGTGCTATCTTCTGACCCTGGTTCTTGACGTCCCTATCCATGGATCCAGACATCTGCATATCTAGTCACAGTTGTGCAGCTTTGAGACAATACGTCGAGTTTAAACATGAGCAGAGCATGTCAAGGGCAGCACGGTAGCATTGTGAATAGCACAATGGCTTCACAGCTCCAGGGTCCCAGGTTCAATTCCGGCTTGGATCACCGTCTGTGCGGAGTCTGCACATCCTCCCCGTGTGTGCGTGGGTTTCCTCCGGGTGCTCCGGTTTCCTCCCACAGTCCAAAGATGTGCAGGTTAGGTGGATTGGCCATGATAAAATTGCCCTTAGTGTCCAAAATTTCCATTAGTGTTGGGTGGGGTTACTGGGTTATTGGGATAAGGTGGAGGTGTTGACCTTGGGTAGGGTGCTCTTTCCAAGAGCCGATGTTGATTCGATGGACCGAATGGCCTCCTTCTGCACTGTAAACTCTATGATCTAAGTCTTACATTATCCGTGTCCTCCAAACATAAACGCAAGGGAGTACTGACCAAAACTGCGACTTGTAAAAAATTAGTAAGAAAGCAATGATTGACCAAATTTTTAACATTTAAATGAGGCGATCTGCTTCCGACCAAGAAGGCGATGGTGGTCATTTCCGCACCCTTCTCAGTTAGGACCAGGCAACACGCACAGGCCTCGTCAGCACGCCAGCACCCCATGACAGAATTATCAAGCATTAGACTCCTCAATAGTTTCCGGATTAAGGAAAGATAAAACGGGAATCTGGAGTTTAAAACAGAAAATCCTGGAAATAATCCACAGGTTGATCAGCCTCAGCACAAGGTGGGTTAATGCTCTGGGGGCGGATCTGAGGAGGGGTTATGACAAGAAATGCTCTGGCGTTCCAGCACTTTGCGTTTTCCCTAAAAAAGGAACTGTTTTCATCAGTTTTCCAGGAAAGATTGATTGCATTTCCTGTTTAAACACGAAGGTGCTGCTAACGTTCCAAGTGATAAATTGTTGGACCCGATGCATAATTTTCTGTTAGTCTCAGATGTGGCAAAAGTTGTAAAAAAAAAGCATTGAGGAAAGTTAACTGCATCAGCCCTGTGGTTTCGAGTCTCTGAGATCTGTCGGGAGTATAAAAGCAGCTGGCAGTGACAAAAGCTTTCCTGAGCCTTCTCAGCCACCGAGAATGTCCCCTTAAATAGGACAAATCTACACCCCCATGTCCCTGCTCTGCCTTAGGATCGTAGCGCACTGGCTGTCCATGCCGCAAGGTTTCAGTGACTGGGTTTCTAAACCACGTCACTGTGATGCTTTATATGTCTACCCTGCTGCTTTTGTCTGCACCAGCAGCGTGGAAAGGGCTGCTGCCTCACTGGAGGCAAGGCTTGCTGTAACCTCGCAGGTGGAAGAGGGCTGACACCTCACTGGAGGAAAATGGCACTGTAAAAGATCTCAAATGAAGGATCTTGACGTCCTTCACAGGAGCGATGATCAATCAAAGTTCTGACAGCGTGCCAGGAGATATCAGGATGGGTGAAACATCGTGGTCGAAGGGATAGATTTTAAGGAGGGTAGAGGGTAAAGAAGTGGAGTGTTTCAGGGAGTCATTTCCAGGGCTCAGAGGCAAAGCACATTAAGGCACATCCATTAATGACAGAACTATGAATTCTGGGAAGCAAACGTCCTCAATTAAGGGGCCTGCCAAGATAAATCGTTCCGTCACCTGTAGATTGATTGTCCATCTCATGGTCTTTTATACAGTTAACAGAGTGTAAGTATGCATGAGGTGATATATGTATCCCATAAAATTCCTCAAAATTCCACCAAAAATGCCTGAAAAAATGTCGCAGGAACATAGGAGCAGGAGTAGGCTGCACAGCCCATTGAGTCTGTTCCACCATTCAATATGATCATGGTTGATCGTGCACTTCAATTCTCTCCCCCCCCCCCCCCCCCCCCCCCCCCCAACCACACTACCCTCATATCCCGTTACATCATGTTCCTGGACATGGTGAGCGTCAGCGGGTCACGGCGTCCACTCACCAAAATTCTTGTCAGGCAACATCCAGAAATACAACTTTCTCTCTTACCACCTCCCCAATGCTCCTTCTCAACTCGTTCCCAATACTGAACTTAAATTCCCTTCTCCTGCATCTGTTGTGTTGCCTGTCAGATTCTGGGCCCATGTCCTCAGGGGACGATGTTATTGAGATGTCTGAGCACTGGATCTCAACGCAGCCAATAGGAATGGTGCTGCTGGATGTATCAATTTGGCCAAAAATCCTGTGGCTGATGGATCCGGCCTGCATGAAGGGTATCATGGCATCGTGATCACGTTACTCAACTAGTAATCCGCATGGTAGACAGTGGTTAACACTGTTGATTCACAGCGCCAGGGACCCGGGTTCGATTCCCGCCTTGTGCAGAGTCTGCATGTTCTCCCTGTGTCTGCGTGGGAGTCCTCCGGGTGCTCCGGTTTCCTCCCACAAGTCCCAAAAGATGAGCTTGTTAGGTGAATTGGACATTCTAAATTCTCCCTCCTTGTACCCGAACAGGCGCCGGAATGTGGCGACTTGGGGCTTTTCACAGTAACTTCATTGCAGTGTTAATGTAAGCCTACTTGTGACATTAATAAAGATTATTATTATTATTATTATTAAAAGGCCTGAACTCATAATGGCAAGAGTTCAAATCCCGCCATAGCAGTGGGGAAATTTAAATTCTCTTAAATAAATAATTTCTGGAATTAGAAAGTGAGGATTCATAATAGCGGACCACAAAACTGCCTCAATGTCATTAAAAAAAACCCAATAAGATCATTCATGTTAATCAGGGAAGGAAACCTACCACCATCACATACTCTGGCCTTCAAGTTATTCCAGGCTCGGAGGCAATGTGGGTGACCCTTGGAGTAGTATTTTGTGCTCCTGTTTTAAGGGGGGGGGGGGGGGGGGGGGGGGGGGAGAGCGGGATTGGCGGAGGGAGTAAGAAATCCCAAGGGAGTCCCAAAACATGGTTTATGTCGGCGTGAGTTCCCGTTCCGATTGTCCCTGCTAGAGGGCAGTGTCAGTATGCAGTGCCTGGGTGGGGGTAGGGGGGGTGAGGGGGGTGGTTGCTTATTGGAGGGTGCGGTGTTGAGGGTGGGGGAGATTTCTATTTTTAATTTCCTGTATCGGGGTTGCTCTTTAAAAAAGGCGCCCCGATCTTCAACAACCAAAGTCGCTGGCAGGGCCGGCTCACCAGAGTGGGACCTGCCCTTCATTTGTTTTTGGCTGTGTGCCGAGCAGTACGGCGGGGAAAGTCACCTTTGGGGCTTGCGGCTTCCTCGCCCCGCTGCACCGCTCTGCCTATTTTTGAGAAAATTCCGCCCTTAAACTTCCTTCTGAAACGGGCTCAGCACACGACACGGCTGTGTTCAAGAAGGCAGCTCACCACCGCCCCCTAAAGGGCAATGAGGTCCCAGCAATTACTTTCTTAAAGAACGCGAGGGAGTTTGGTGGGGGCGTGCAGTCAAGACATTTCCATCAGAAATAGGGGTCATAAAAATAAGACAGTGGCTAATAAATTCAACAGCGAATTCAGGAGAAACTACCTGACCAGAAAATGGTGATACTGTTGAGCTCACTGCCATACGGAGCAGTGGAGGAAAGTGGCACAGATGAATTCAAGGGGAAGTTAGATAAGCAGGTGAGGGAGAGAGGAGTAGAAGAATCGGGTTTGATGAAAAAGGGTGGGAAGGGGTTTGTGTGAAGCATAAATACCAGCTCGGGCCTGTTGGGCCGAACTGCCTATTGCTGAGGTGCAAATATTTTGTAGCTTGGAAACAACGCCTGTCCTTTCAGTGCCTCAGGCTGAGATCAGCTAACATGGACGAGAGAACAAACCAGGAGAGAATCTTCCTAATCTGCAGGGTTCCAGTCTTACACCTCAAGCTGAATTCATGACGATTATGCTTTTCTGTCTGGCTGGCCGCTGGGTTCCTGTTCAGTCTAGTAGTTGTTTTGGCAGAGTTACATTTGCTATAGAGACACGATGGCCAAACCACAACACACTGCTGTGCTTGGATCTTTGGTGGGTTCCTGCCTTTCACTTCGCCATCAATTACTTCAAACTTTAGGTGACATTGTATTTGGTTGGTCCACAGCCTTCAATGTAAAGTGTTTGGTTTGGCTTTGATAGTTAACTTTCCCACTTGAACTATGCAACCTTTACCTGGCGCCACACAGGACAGACAGCATTTCACAGTCAGCACTGTGTTCCTCTTCGCATTATGCAAGCGGCTGGATCCCAGCCTGCTAAGGTGACCATTTACTTGGTCCATTGGAGCTCTGAAGGAAGCTCGCCAATGGCTGAGGGAGTCGAGAGGCAGAGACCACATACGGAAAGGGTTTATACAACAAGTGATTAGGATTTTGAATGTACTGCTCCATAGGTTGCGAGAAACCGGTCCAGACATCACGGGCGCAATTCTCTGCTCCCCACGCCGGGTGGGAGAACCGCGGGAGGGCCGGGCAACTCACGACACGCCGCCCTGGCACCCCCCGCGATTCTTCCACACCCGGTCGCTGCCGTCGTGAACATGGGCGCCAAATGCTCGTTTGAAGCTTGTGGGGGGCGGAGAGGGGAGCGAGCACCACGGCCGTGCTCGGGAGGGGACTGGCCCGCGACCGGTGCCCACCAATCGTCGGGCCGGCGTCTCAAAGCGACGCACTCTTTCCCCTCCGCCGCCCCGCAAGATCAAGCCGCTACGTCTTGCGGGGCAGCGGAGGGGAAGACGGCAACAGCGCATGCGCGGGTCTGAGCCGTCGTGACGTCAGCCGCGCATGCGCGGGTTGGAGCCGGCCAGCCTGCGCATGCGCGGCTGACGTCACTTAGGCGCCGCCGTCGTGTCATTCTCGGCGCGCCGCCTTGACGCAAGCGTCAAGGCCCGGCGGCCGAGAGTTACAGAGCGCTGCTCCTAGCCCCCCGGGTGGGGGGGAATAAGGTGAGAGGAGTGGCCTCCGAGGCCGTCGTGATACTCGGCTGAGTTCATGACGGCCTTCCCGATTTTTCGCAGGAGCGGAGAATTCCGCCCCCCTTTTAAAAGGGAATTGGATATAAAGAAGAAAAACTATAGGGATTTTGGGAGAGAGCCGGGGAGAGAGGGGCTAACTGGGTTGCTTTTGAAAGACCTTGCAGACTCGATGGGCTGAATGGCATCCTCAGTGTTGTACGGTTCTACAATTTTGCACCTGGTACTGTTGCAATACAGTTCATGTTATTTAATACCAGAGACCATTTTATTTGAGTCCAGTGATAACCCACAGTCTCCTGTAAAGCATGGACTTTATACAGTTCTGTCCCTGATAGAGAACTTGTGTACAATGACCCTTGGTAACCCTTTCTGAACACTGCCATTGAAGGGACGATCGACAGCAGAAAGCTGCAACATCGACAGAAACAAGGCCGAGAACATTCATTTTGTACAGCAGTAGTTTTGACAACATTCATCATTTCTATCTAGTCATCATTTTAATAACGGGCCAGCAATGTTACCCTGCCCTTTGGAGTGTGAATATTCCTGTGAATGTTCATAGATCATAGAATTTATAGTGCAGAAGGAGGCCATTCGGCCCATCGAGTCTGCACCAGCTCTTGGAAAGAGCACCCCACTCAAGCCCACACCTCCACCCTATCCCTGTAACCCAGTAACCCCACCTAACCTAAGGGCAATTTAGCCTGGCCAATCCACCTAACCCTGCACATCTTTGGACTGTGGAAGGAAACTGGGACACCCGGAGGAAACCCACGCACACACGGGGAGAGCGTGCAGACTCCGCACAGACAGTGACCCAAGCCTGGGACCCTGAAGCTGTGAAGCAACAGTGCTAACCACTGTGCTAACGTGCTGCCCATTTATGACGACATCGCCCCATTGGTCTTCTGAACTTTTGTCTGCTGCTCGATGTCGCTTCAACATCCGGAAGACCGGTTTTCCGGAAGGTCTGTTGTGTATTATCAGCTTGTTTGAACATTTGACGCGATGCGTCCGTAAAACCAGGTTTTTGCAGGTCTCTTTTTACCGCGATGCTTCTTGCTGCGTTGGCGTGTGCTTTCTTGCCTGTTGCCCACGTTGTCAATGCCTTTCTCTTCAGTACTGCGGGTGTGACCCACGGTATCTTCCACTTTTCTTCTCTTCTTCCTTTTCATGGGAAGTATCTTTTGAACGCACTTCTTTTTCTTTTTTGCTTTGGTGGCCCCTGTCATGTCGCTGGACTGCGCCACGGGACTATTTGCTTGTGGATCGTCTGCTGTGCAGGCTGACCCTGGTTCGTCCTCCACCATAGCTGCTTTTGGTTCCTTAGCTGGACCCATGAGTTTTGTTTGATCCATGGTTGTGTCTACACGCTGAGTTGCATGCCCATCGCCCGGTGAAACATTCAGTGTTGACATACTTTTGGATGACTGTACGGTTGGGACCCTGGAGCTGTGAAGCAACAGTGCTAACCACTATGCTACCGTGCTATCCTGATGAAGGCAGAGGTCTTTTTTTTTGAGAACAAAGATGTTTTACATTCTTCACCTGAGGATACTTTTGTACTTCCTCAGTCCCTGAAATTATATCCTTTCTCTTTGCCAATTTCTACTTTTGCTCTTTCTGAGTTCTCTCGGTGTATCACACTAACCCCATCCAAAGGATGCACTGGATTGTTGGTCTCAGGTTTCCTCCCGATAGATGTATAATTCCTGTTAAAGCAGGAGTTCCCAAACAGGGGCCTCAGGATAGATTGCAGGGGTTTTGTGACATGGGGACTGGTTTTAATGGTGGGCAGCAGCGGACAAGATAATCAAATGAGTGATGACTGGGAGGGTCTTTCCCCCGCCATGTTGCTGATCTCCCACTGCTCCTCAAGCGCTCTTTCCACGTTTCTGCTCTCCCTCGGCTCTGTTCGTACAAATGCTCCTACTCTCCCCTTGTGCTTTCTCTGTTCTCTAATCTCCTGCTCTCTCCATGCTTTGCTCGCTTGGTGCTCCTACAAAGGATAGGTGGATTCTGCAGTGAGAAGCAGGCATATCTGTCCCACTGCCCTCCGTTTCTTAAAAGCATTATTAAAACATCCTTTGCATGCAGCACTTCCCTTAGCGCTGAAAAGCCAGGATGTAGAACCAGAGGCTCCATGTCCCAGTGATGGAGCTACGAGGAAGAAAGGACCCGGTCACAATCGAAAACCAATCGTGTGGAAGGGCTTCCTCCCAACACTGATGGCCCTACCAGGTCTGGGCAAGTTCATTCTCCATGGTGGCCAAGAGCGCCTCACTGTTCTGGCACACAGGCGCCCACCTTTCTGCCTCAGCAGCGCCCAGCTCTCCCAGTGAGACTGCAGGCCATCCTGTGCTATGGGCCTCTGACTGGATTTCCCACCTCAGGAACGTGATGACAAGCATAGAGGGGGCCAATTCCAGACGTTTGTGCCACCGGACTATCAACTGACACCCTTGATGCCTGGGACCCCCACGCCGCCCCGACGACAGTGTCCTGACACCTGATGGAAATTTCACCCCACAATCTCAATTTTCCGTGGGCCTGAGTATCTCCATTCTCGATAAGACCAGTAAGAAGTCTGACAACACCAGGTTAAAGTTCAACAGGTTTGTTTCAAAACACTAGCTTTCGGAGCACTGCTCCTTCCTCAGGTGAATGAAGAGGTATGTTCCAGAAACATATATATAGAACATACCAGAGGAGTACCACCCCCTTGGTTCAAGGCCAAGATGACCACGTTCATCATCTTTGGTGGTTGGTTGGGTTCTGGTAGATAATTAGTTGAATTAAAAGGAGAATCAGCCCAGAAGGTTCTGCTGCAAATGAGACTGGGTAGCACAGGTGATTGGTTTTGAATGAGTTGCCGGCTCAAGATTTCCTCTCCTTGTGCTTTCTCCAGGGCGGGATTTTCCAGCCTTTTCCGTCGCCGGATCCTTCTGGTCCAACCCGCCAATTCACCGTGGGAACCCGTATTCTACGAAGCCTACGGGGAGATCAATCAACGATTCCCCCGTGGTCCTCATCAGGGTTAGCACATCCTTTTTACTGCTTTTTTCCTTAGTGCTTCTGGGACACTACCAAAATGGCCGCTCGTTTATCTCACCAAACAACAGTGCCTGCATTACAGCCTGCGTGGCTGTGATGACAACCGTGGGCATCCTAAGGATGTGAAAAGTGATCTATCGGTGCAAGTCTGTTCTTTCTTTCGACAATTTGGGACAAAGCAGGATTAAACATTGCATCAATGTTTAAATTGGTCTCTTTGTCACAATTGGTTTCAGCTCAGCCATTTCTGAGGGCAGTTAAGGGACAACTACATTGCCCTGGACCTGGGGTCACACGTACGCCAGACCAGGTAAGGACGACAGATTTCCTTCCCTAATGGGCATTCGTGAGCGAGACGGGTTTTACAACAATCAATGATAGATGTCATGGTCACCATTAGAGACTAATAATAATAATAATTTTTATTGTCACAAGTAGGCTTACATTAACACTGCAAAGACGTTACTGTGAAAAGCCCCTAGTCGCCACATTCCAGCGCCTGTTCGGGTACACAGAGGGAGAATTCAGAATGTCCAAATTACCTAACAGCACGTCTTTCGAGACTTGGGGAGGAAACCGGAGCACCAGGAAGAAACCCACGCAGACACTGGGAAAACGTGCAGACTCCGCACAGACAGTGACCCAAGCCGGGAATCGAACCTGGAATCCTGAAGCTGTGAAGCAACGGTGCTAACCACTGTGCTACCCCGCCCCCTCGCTTTATATTCCCGATTTTATATAATTGTATTTAAATTCCCCCAGTTGCCATGGTGGGTTTTGAACTCGTGTCTCTACAGGATCAACCTGAACCCCTTGGTTAGCTGTCCAATGACATTACCACTATGGCACCATCTCTCCCCCACCCTCCCCCCACACAGCAGGTGAGGTACTCAGGAAGGCACCTTCAATAGCGAGATAAAAGTGACTCCAAAAGCGATTCGAACACATGAGGCAGAATGTTTTAGTCCATCTCCTATTATCACATCAGCAAGTTCAAGAGGGGGCTGAGTGGATGGTTGACAAAGGAGAAGATTGAGGGGCATAAATGGTGTGTGATATTTCCTGCGTTGGGACCAGCTGATGTTCCTATTTTCCTGTGTGTCTGTTCTGTAGTATAAGCATTAAAGAGTCTAAAACCCTGTTGTTACCGCCAGATATCCTGCTGGACCGAGTCAGGCGGGAGCACTGCCAACAAAGCAGGTGAACAGCTGCAAGTAACCCAAGAATCCCAAATGCATTAGACTTTGCAGTTCTGGTCCAGAAGGGAAAACATACTTTTGAAAATTCTTTAGTGGGATGTGGGCGTTTCTGGCAAGGCTCGAATTTATTGTCCATCCTTAATTTCCCTTGAGAAGGTGGTGGTGAGCTGACTTCTTGAACCGCTGCAGTCCATGTGCTGATATTCGGGAGGGAGTCCCAGGTTTTTGTCCTGGAAATGGCAGAGGAATGCTGATATCTTTCCAAGTCAGGATGTGCATGACTTGGAAGGAAACCTGTAAATGGTGGGTGTTCACATGTGTCTGCTGCCCTTGTCCATCTAGATTGTAAGGGTCGCGGGCTTGGGAGGTGCTGCTGAAGGAGCCTCGGTGAGTTGCTGCTGTGCATCTTGTAGATGGTGTACATGGCTGCTACTCTGTGCAAACCTGCATCAGTGTAACAACAAATCATGGGCTGGATTCTCTGCACCCCGACACCGAAATCGCGTCCGGCGCCGGGGCGAAGAATCCAGTTTCACACATGGAATCGGGACTCGGAGAATACTCCGCGCCGCATATCCCCTACCTGCGCCCATTGCCAGAGGGCCACCCCACTATTCTCTGCCTCTGACTGGCTGAAGTCCCAACGGCGTGGATCTAATCTGGTCCTGCCGTTCTCGCGTGGCGGCTGCGGACTCAGTCCCCGGCGTCCATGGTCGGGGGAGGGCCGATCGGAGGGCAGGGGCCCTCATACGGGACTGGGTATTATCGAGCGGGCAGTCCGGGTCGGGCACGCGGCAGATCGGGGGCACTATTTCCGCGGTCCCAGCTCCACGGTCTGAGTCTGCCATGGAGCACGGCACAGCCACTGGAGGCCACCGCTGTGCGCATGCGTGGCCTCTGACCCGGAAGTGCAGTGTCCCGTGATTGCAACTGGAGCTGGGAGCTTCACGATGGCTCCCTGCTGCCCCCTGCAGGGCTGTGAATATGTGGCCTTTTGATGCAAGTTTTTCTGGCGTAAAAGGCCACAGTTTTCACAACAGCGTGGGGGCATAGTCCCTGAAACGGAGAATCCAGCCCAATATCTCGGTGACATCCCAAAGCCCGACAGAACATTGAATTTACATGTGAAGTGCCGTTGCTTTTAGTGGAGGATTGTGGAAATATTGGATATATTTAATATTGGATTTCTGGCTTTAATGCTGATGATTTTCAACGTTGCTTCATTCACACCATCAGTAGGTGGCAGTAGCGAACCTGACATACCTGCCAGTCTTCTTCACAATATACAATCTCAACTCAGGAAATTCCTCCACTTCAGTTTAATGCTGGAATAAAGAGACTAGACCTTTGGGTTTGGTTTCATGTCTGGGTCAATTCAGAAGCAGCACACGTTGATGGATATAATGCTAAATAAATTCACACTTGTCACATTATTATCCAATTACAAGGCAGCCACTGCCAGTATCGGGGAACTGCTCCCAGGTCTGTGTGTGCAAAGTCTCCCAGGGAAAGCTGCTGCGTTAATGCTTTCAAAAGTGTTCTTTTAAAATTAGACAGCAAATGCAATGCTACAGTGAGGAGGCATACAGAACGCGGACAAGCTCGTGTATAACTGTTATGGGCGGCACGGTAGCACAGTGGTTAGCACCGTTGCTTCACGGTGCCAGGGTCCTGGGTTCGATTCCCGGCTTGGGTCACGGCCTGTGCGGAGTCCGCACGTTCGCCCCGTATCAGCGTTGGTTTCCTCCGGGTGCTCCAGTTTCCTCCCGAAAGACGTGATGGTTAGGTTAATTGGACATTCTGAATTCTCCCTCGGTGTACCCGAACAGGCGCCGGGATGTGGTGACTAGGGGCATTTCATAATAACTTTATTGCAGTGTTAATGTAAGCCTACTTGTAACAACAATAAAGATTATTATTATTGTATTGCAGCCTGAGACTCGGGATAGCAATATAACTGTGCAACCATGCATGACAAGTGTCATTCCGTCATTAGGAGGTCCCACAATTTCATACCATTTGTCTCCCTATTTCCTACTAAAGGTGGTGGGGGGGGGGCAAGTGGAGGAGAAGGATTTTGCATCATAAGATCATAAGAGGCTGAGCTTTCGAAAAGGGTAAAGCCAGCAGAGGTATAGGAGTGTGTGTGTGGCCAGGGGGGTACTTCATCCAGATTCTGTCCAGAAGCTAGAGCGACAGGACGGGAAAGCCGAGAGGCAGTGTTTTCTTTGAGGTTTAAAGCTGTAAATCTCAGACAGTAAAATGCTGTCTGAAATCAGTTTGGACACGCCCAGTCCATTCCCAAGTTGCCACTAAATTCCCATTGTCACACAGAATGGAAGTTGTCAGCTCGTGGCTGTTGATGGCGCTCCCTTGTGAGGTAGAGGCAGGGGGGGGACAAAAAGGAGCAGAGAAATTTGTTCTTAACGTTGCAGATTGTCAGTCGGCATATCCTGGAGTGACCAAATAAAGAATAACGGTTATTCCGAACCGGAGCGATTGAAAGTGGACTGATTCGTGAATACCTGGAAAAGATTATAAATCACGATCTAAATAAGGTCATGAAAACGTCGCTTAAGCGGCCTCAAATCATCCCTGGAACCATAAAAACTGCACGCCAATGTCAAACTTCAGTCTGGAGTTAATCTGTTTGCCAGCAGGAGCTGTAAGAGCCAACACCCATTAGTCTGAGATGTGTGCTGCAAATGGACAGATTGACGCCCAGTTCCTCCCTCGCTGGATCTGTACTCGCTTCCCACATTCCTTGCCGTGGTCAAAAGATGCGACGCTTATGAGTGCGCGATGTCTCTGCTATGGGTTCAGATGCAGTGTTTGGAGGCAATGTATATAATGTGGGCAGCACGGTAGCATTGTGGTTAGCACAACTGGTTCACAGCTCCAGGGTCCCAGGTTCGATTCCCGGCTGGGTCACTGTCTGTGCGGAGTCTGCACGTTCTCCCCGTGTGTGCGTGGGTTTCCTCCGGGTGCTCCGGTTTCCTCCCACAGTCCAAAGATGTGCAGGTTAGGTGGATTGGCCACGCTAAATTGCCCTTAGTGTCCAAAATTGCCCTTAGTGTTGGGTGGGGTTACTGGGTTGTGGGGATAGGATGTGGGGATAGGGTGGGGGTGTGGGCTTGGGTAGGGTGCTCTTTCCAAGAGCCGGTGCAGACTCGATGGGCCGAATGGCCTCCTTCTGCACTGTAAATTCTATGAAATATACAAGTTTGCAGTAAATTTGAAACAAAAACAAATGGGTCAGAATTTCACTCTTTCCGCCTGATCTTGGCTGCCGCGCAGACATTTAATGTGTTAACTGGCCAGAGGAGGAACTGTTGTCCTTCACGTAGGAGGAATTCCCGGGGGGAATTGGTGGTGGCCATAAAAGTCTTTGGAAGACCTTTCCAAAGGGCATCACAATCTCACAGCGGGATGGGTGAGGCCCCGCCCTCACCACTGCAGGTCCTGGGGCTGCTGGGACGAGCTATCAGATTGGTCAGCAGCTATCTGAGGCGGGAATTCCTCCCGAGTGAGGTGCAAAGGTCGGCTCTAGCTAACTAACACTCATTGGAGCACAAAATGGCTGCAGGTCAGCCAATGTCAGCAACAATGTGCTCGTCATCGACTCCTCAGATGGCAGGAATGGGGATTCCACAATCTGATAAAATCAAGACCGTAATTTTGATCGGGCATTCCCAATTATTATTTTAAAAAACACAAACAGTCCTAACTCTCACATCAATATTTCAGGGTTGCTAAGCAGCAATCTGCACTCCGTTGCTGCGAAATACGCTCGTACAATATACCTTGGATCATTTTGTTCCCCCATCACTTCTAATCTTCAGAATACCATTAGGCATGGATGGGAAATGTCGCTCACCTGTGTTTCTAAGGGGGCAAAGAGCACAGTCCATACCCCAGGCTTCGCCATACATACAGCAGCATTCGGTGTAGGTAGTCCTCCTGCCCACCAAGGGCAGGCCACACACTATCTGACTGCTCACGGTCTGCCAGCATACATCCTCTTCAATAGTTTGCTCTGAAAAAAACAGAAGTTAGGGAAGGATTACATTCAGTATCGCACTGGCCTGTGTTATGGATCAGGGTTTAGAGAACCCCAAAGTGTAGCATGGAGTCCACCTGACCCACAACTTTTAATAGATTGTGGTATGGGGAGCACACGGCTCACTCTACAGGGGTGCTACAGCAGAAATGGAAAAGTATTTTTTTCAAGCAAAACAATGTTTATTCTATGAACTCAAGTTAACTTTTTTAAAACATACAGTGAACATCTTAGCAACCATCAATTCAAATACAACCCCCAAAGAATACAACATTAAGTAATCCTTAATAACTTCCCAAACAACATCCAGAAGACAAAAGAAACATCTTTTAACAGAAGCACACCGGGTTTACATTCACTACTGAGAAAATGTATAATTCTGAATTCACCAAATGACCAAGAGATAATCTTTTCATGGCAGAGAGAACAACAGTACACCTGCTCTGTCTGGCTTCAGCTCCAACACTGAAAATGAAACTAAAACACATCCTGCAGCAAACAGTCTAAAACAAAAGAAAAAGCTGACACAGCCCAGCTCCACCCACACTCTGAAATCACTGACAAACCCTCATTTCTTAAAGGTATATTTCGTAAACATCCATTTCTTAAAGGTACATTTCTTAAACACCCATTTTTTAAAGGTACTCTCACATGACACCTGGCTCTGTGAATATATGCACACATGATCAATGGTTTCTCTCATTCTTGTATCCAGTAATGCACTGCCTGGGAGGGTAGTAGAGACGGGAAACCTACAACCTTGAAGAAGTAGTGGACGAGCTCTTGGATTGTCGTAACATTCAATCCTATGGGCCAAGTGCTGGAACGCGGGATTAGTGTGGATTCAGTGTAGTTTTGGTGGTGCCGACGCAATGGGTTGATGGGCCTCTTCTGTACTGTGTGACCCTCGAACAGGAGGAGGCCATTCAGCCCGTTGAGCCTGTTCCACCATTCAGTTAGATCATGGCTGATCTGTACCTTAACCCCATCTACCTGTCCTCAGTTCCCTAGCCCTTAATACCCCTGCTGAACAAAAAGTGAATCAATCTCATTGTTTCCTCATTTTTAATCGATCCCCAGTCACCACAGCGTTTAGTAGGACAGAGTTTCAGGTAACCCTTTGAGGTGGGGAGAGGTGCGTCTTGGCATCATTCCTGTGTTGTCTCGTTCCATCCAATCAAATCTTTCAGCCATCTTAGACGCTGTAGTTTTGAGGGTTAGCAAGGAAAGTGTGCTTATGTTAGAAGCGCTGAAGCAGTTGGTGGGAAAGAAAGAAATGGGGTTAACTGCCTCCAGCCGCCACAGGAGTGATCATTCGCTGGCCTCTCAAATCATGAAAGACAAAATATTTTCCTCTGCGTGGGTGGCAATTCACCGATAAGCCAGTGAAACACATTCCAAAAAAATAAAGAGGACTTTAAAGCAAGAAGCCTTGGACAGCAGGACAATGGTTGTTTGTACAGCTGCTGATTTTCCAGATCTTAGCAAACTTGGGATGAATGTACCTCAGCGGTGCCTGACCCCTGACCTACCCTTACCACTCCCCACCCCTGCCAGCACAGCAGGTGGGGAAGCAGATTGATGCAGCACAGTTGGATATCGATGTATCCCACATCTGAGTGTTAAGTCTTTGCAGGAGGAGGGGCGCGAGGACATCGGGGAAACGCCGAGGAACTCCGGCAACCCTTCCAGTTTAAGAAGGCTTAAATCACTTGAGTGTCAGCTGCAGTTTAGCTGATCGAAAACTTTCCTCTGGGTTCAAGTCCCACTCCAGGGCCTGAGAACAAAAATCAAAGCTGACACTCCAGCGCAGTACAGAGGGGGCACTGCACTGTCGGAGGTGCTGTCTTTCAGCTGAAATGTTAAATGGAGGATCTGTTCAGGTGGATGTAAAAGATCCCATGGCACTCAATCATAGAATCCCGACAGTGCAGAAGGAGGTAATTTGGTCCATAGGGTCTGCATCGGCCCTTGCCTCCAATAGAGCCCCTACCTAGGTGAACCCCCGCTCCTATCCTCGTAACCCCACCTAACCTTTGGGCAATATTAGCATGGCCAATTCACCAAACCTGCACATCTTTGGACTGTGGGAGGAAACGGGAACACCTGGAGGAAACCCACACAGACACAGGGAGAACGTGCATACCCCACACAGGCAGTCACCCAAGTGGGAATTGAACCCGGGTCCCTGGCGCTGTGAGGTAGCAGTGTTACCCACTGTGCCGCCCAACTATTTTGAAGAAGAGCACAAGAGTTATTCCTGGTACCCTGGCCAATGAAGCAGGAGGCCATTCGGCCCATCGAGTCTGCACTGGCTCTTGGAAAGAGCACTCTACCCAAGGTCAACACCTCCACCCTATCCCCATAACCCAATAACTCCACCCAACACTAAGGGCAATTTTGGACACTAAGGGCTATTTATAATGGCCAATCCACCTGACCTGCACATCTTTGGACTGTGGGAGGAAACCGGAGCACGCGGAGGAAACCCACGCACACACGGGGAGAACGTGCAGACTCCGCACAAACAGTGACCCAAGCCGGAATCGAACCTGGGACCCTGGAGCTGTGAGGCAATTGTGCTATCCACCATGCTACCGTGCTGTACAGGGGGTAAGGAAATGTTCCAGTTTTCCACTCACCTTTGCGTAAAGAGTTGCTTCAATCAGACCAGGCTGCATAACGGACACTCCACGAATACAATGCTCCTTGCCGCACGCCCCCCCCCCCTCACCCCAAATAACAACAACTGGCATTTAAATGGCACGCAGAAAGAGACAATCGGACAAAGAGGACATTTTTAAACAGGCTGAAATCCACATCATTTAAGCCTATTCAAAAACAACATCTGACGTGATTTGCAATATAAAATGAATGTGCATCTTTGCGACAGTGACAATGTTATTCCTGCTGCTGGGACATACCAATCGTGTCTGGAGGCTCAATGCACCGCTTCCCTGAAGAGTCCAGAATCATTGGGTATGTGCAGAAACAGTTGTACGAGCCGTCGGTGTTGATGCATTGACCACCGATGCAGTTTGATGGATCCTGACACTCGTCGATATCTGGGAATGAAAGGAAACATTGGCTTTATCCACCTGGAGAAAGTTATGTTCAACTGGGAATGGAGGGAGGTGGAAGAGAGCAACTGGGCAAAAATGAAACAAACCTACAATGCTGACTCTGATGTACTGCTTCAGAAATGCTTAGATTCAGAATTCGTCTCCACCATCTTTAGAGTCATTTCAAATAGAATTAAGAGCGTTATTTTTCTACATATTGGTTTCCACAATAGGAACTTGGTTTTCCCATGTCTGTGCCCAGGTGCAATGGATTGCTGAGGTGAAACTCGTATCAGGAAATCACGGCAGAATATTTAATGAGAAAAATTTCCCAAGTTTGCTTATTGCAAGGAAAATCATAGGGCTTTCTTTCTGGGTGTGCGACCTGACCTAACAGTGTCCCAAATCCAGCTGTCCAAAAATGCGAGTTGACCGAAAACCAGACATTTTTAGAATGTGCCTTGCATCAATTTTAACTGAGTCAATTTTAAAAAGATCACTGACCCGGACAATTCGGCTATGCACTGCATTGGTGCATGTGGCGCCTGACTAACTATCCTCGTCGTCACTTGCCATGCCCTGGGCGACCCTTGACCCTCATCTGACCTGGCTTGACCCGAACTGTCCATTGCCCAAACCACCCAAGCCAAAATCCGGTAAGATCTGGCAAGGCACAGCCTTGGTCCCCGAGGTTGCTGCCTTTGAGGCACTGTACCTGTATCTGCTGCACTGTACCTGTACCTTCTGTACTGTACCTGTATCTGCCGCACTGTACTGTATCTTCTGTATTGTACCTGCATCTGCTGCACTGTACCTGTATCTTCTATACTGTACCTGTATCTGCTGCACTGTACCTGTATCATCTGTATTGTACCTGCATCTGCTGCACTGTACCTGTATCTTCTGTACTGTACCTGTATCTGCCGCACTGTACTGTATCTTCTGTATTGTACCTGCATCTGCTGCACTGTACCTGTATCTTCTGTACTGTACCTGTATCTGCTGCACTGTACCTGTATCTTCTACACTGTACCTGTATCTTCTACACTGTACCTATATCTTCTACACTGTACCTGCATCTGCTGCACTGTACCTGCATCTTCTACACTGTACCTGTATCTGCTGCACTGTACCTGTATCTGCTGAACTGTACCTGTATTTTCTACACTGTACCTGTATCTGCTGCACTGTACCTGTATCTGCTGAACTGTACCTGTATCTGCTGTACTGTACCTGTATCTTCTGTACTGTACCTGTATCTGCTGCACTGTACCTGTATCTGCTGTACTGTACCTGTATCTTCTGTACTGTACCTGTATCTGCTGCACTGTACCTGTATCTTCTACACTGTACCTGTATCTTCTGTATTGTACCTGTATCTTCTACACTGTACCTGTATCTGCTGCACTGTACCTGTATCTGCTGCACTGTACCTGTATTTTCTACACTGTACCTGTATCTGCTGCACTGTACCTGTATCTGCTGCACTGTACATGTATTTTCTACACTGTACCTGTATCTGCTGTACTGTACCTGTATTTTCTACACTGTACCTGTATCTGCTGCACTGTACCTGTATCTTCTATACTGTACCTGTATCTGCTACACTGTACCTGTATCTTCTATACTGTACCTGTATCTTCTGTATTGCACCTGTATCATCTGTATTGCACCTGTATCTTCTGTACTGTACCTGTATCTGCTGCACTGTACCTGTATCTTCTGTACCTGTATCTTCTACACTTTACCTGTATCTGCTGCACTGGACCTGTATCTTTTGAACTGTACCTGTACCTTATATTTGCTGTGTCCAGACTACCTGGGCCACCTGGCACAAACCCAGGAAAAGATTCAGCTTGTCTTTACTGGATCATTGAGACAGACAGCAACAAAAGGACACTGTTGGGTCTTTGAAAGAACATTTCAATTGATCTCACATTCCTGCTCTTTCCTTATAATGCTTCCCTTTCAAGTATTTATCCAATTCTTTTTAACTGATTCATTTTAAGCGACGGGCCATTTGGGGCTCATTCTTTATTGTCTGCATTCCTTTCTGTCTGTAAGGGTTCCAGCACGTTCCCATACCAGGATAAAATTATTCAGTAAACGTTACAATTTGAGAGTTTTGCATCTCCACACAGGTGAAATGCCAGTGACATTAGAAGAACGCTGATGGGTTTGTTTTAGTCTAATTACTGTAAACAGTACATTCTTCCACGTAACATGCATTGGGTCCTATTGAATAGAAGTCCTGTTCACTGAAAGCTGCCAACCATTCAGAGGCTGGCAGCTCCACGGGAGTCGGTGGCAGCTGGCGGTACTACACTGACAAGAGGCCCAGGTTTCTTATGGGACCCCAGGCCACAGGTGAGTGAAGTATGGGGGACCATGCGGTGGGAGTTGCAGGAGAAGGGGGTCAGGTGAGTGTTTTTCAGTGCCTCCGCCACCCCACCCCCTTCCCCGATGCCAGGACCCAAGATTCAGTGCCTGTCTACGAGGGATCGCTCCATCACTAAATTGAGGCGGGCTCAGAGACAATGGGTGTCAATTGGTTCATTAATGAGCCTTATTGACATCCCAATGCCGGTGACTGGGAATCCCATGTCAACTCCTGAGGGCTGGTGTAGCTCAGTGGGCTAGACAGCTGGTTTGTGATGCAGATCAAGGCCAGCAGCGTGGGTTCAGTTCCCGTACCGGCCTCCCCGAACAGATGCCGGAATACAGGTACAGTGGAGCAGATACAGATACAGTACAGAAGATACAGGTACAATGTAGTGGCGACTAGGGGCTTTTCACAGTAACTTCATTGCAGTGTTAATGTAAGCCTACTTGTGACAATAAAATTTTTTTTAAATATCCCGCCCTCCATCCAACTTAATCGAGGAAGATTTTCCTGCTGCCTCTCCTGCGATGAGGTGGTTCTGGTTTCCATGGTTCCCATCCCAATGGGCTGTATTAAATCTAGCCCCAATGAATTGATTTCATTATATTTAGTGAGTTGTACTGCAAATTGAACAGAATTTCTTTTTACGCTTAATGTTTGTATATTACTAAAGTACTACTGAGCAACATAAGTGATTTTGACCATACTATGCAAAATATTTGGGATGATTTCACAGACTAGCCCGGGACATGATATGTATAATTTATTCATTAGAATTTGTATTATATATTTATCATCATTACATGTGAACATTTGCTAGGGTACTATGCCAATTAACTACTGCTTGAGTCTCTTCAAGACCTGGACAATATCCAGGCTTGGGCTGACAAGTGGCAAGTAACATTCATGCCACACAAATGCCAGGCATTGACCATCTCCAAAAAGAAATTGACATTCAATGGCATGATCATCGCTGAATCCTCCACAATCAACATCCTGGGGGTTACCATTGATCAGAAACTGAACTGGACTAGCCACATAAATACTGTGGCTAGCAGAGCAGGTCAAAGGCTAGGAATCCTCTGGTGAGTAACTCACCTCTTGACTCCCAAAGCCTGCCCACCATCTACAAGGCGCAAGTCAGGAGTGTAATGGAATACTCTCCACTTGCTTGGACGAGTGCAGCGTCAATAACACTCAAGAAGCTTGACACCATCCAGAACAAAGCAGCCCACTTGATTGATCCCCCTTCCAGAAATTCCATTCCTCCATCACCAACAAATAGTAACAGCCGTGTGTACCATCTACATGGTGCACTGCAGGAACTTACCAAGCTTCCTTAGGCAGCACCTTCCAAACCCATTACCACTACCATCTAGAAGGACAAGAGCAGCAGATACCTGTGAACCTTACCACCTGAAGGTTCCCCTCTGAGTCACTCACCACCCTGACTTGGAAATATATTGCCGTTCCTTCACTGTCGCTGGGTCAAAATCTGGAACTCCCTCCCTAACAGCACAGTGGGTGTACCTACACCTCAGGGACTGCAGCAGTTCAAGAAGACATCTCACCACCATCTTCTGAAGGGCAACTAGGGATGGGTAATAGATGCTGGCCTAACCAGTGAAGCCCACATCCCATAAATGTATAAAAAATATAGTAGGGTACTATGCCAGCCAATAACAGAGGGGGAGAAACAGAATAAAAGAGCATTGCTAGTGGCAGAATCTTCTAATAGTTCAATCTGAGAGGGACGAAAATTCTGGGCTGAACTTACCCATACTTGGAATTGGAAAGTACCATGGCAACCGCAAAGCTACATGTGACTGTCCACTGCCTGTACTGAGCGGGACAGAGAGCCGGAATAAGGGCGTCTCCTGTCTCCAACGATACCACCAGAGCTGCAAGAGGGATAATCCTTTCTCACTGCCTTAATGCAAGACTGGGAATCTGGACCAAGCATGCCTAGGGTTGGAATTCCATGGGGTTCTCTTTCTCCTTCATGAAAAACTCAATGGAAAACCTGTATGAACTCTGGAAAAAGGACGTAAACACAGTTTGCACCATTGCTTCAGGATTTCCGTGGACCTTTTGCTGTTGTTCCGAATGGATGATCCAGAGAAATTCCAATGGAATTCAACCCCGACATGTCTGCAGAAGCTGCGCATATGTCATTTCAGCCATACAGCATGTATGCTGTAACATGTAAAATAGCAGTTCAGTCCCTCAGCGGGAACGTACCATCAGAATCGAGATGCTGAGTGCAACGCTTCCCTGAAGCATCCAGGACCAGAGGGAGTGTGCAGAAACAGTTGTATGAGCCCTCAGTGTTGATACACTGCCCGTTGATGCAACTCGCCGCATCCTGACATTCATCGATATCTAGGAATAAAAAATAATTGAAATGTTACAGTCTGGAGTGCGCAGGAAGCACTGCAGCAACTCACCATGGCTTCTCACCAAGAACTTGCTGAACCTGGAAGGAAGAATGAATGGAGACGATATAAACTAACGGGCACAACTCCGAGAGGGAGCACAGGACCACAGACACCTGGGAGTGTCGGACAAACACATCATTGAAGGCAGCAGACCAGATTGAGAAAGTGGTTAATAAGTCAGACAGAATCCTGGGCTTTATAAATAGAGGCAGAAAGTACAGAAGAAAGGAAATTATGATGAACCTTTAGTAAACATTGGTTTGGTGTCAACTTGTTTTTAATTCATTTTTTACAGGATGTGGGCTTCGCTGGCTAGGCCAGCATTTATTGCCCATCCCTAATTACCCTTGAGAAGGTGGTGGTGAGCTGCCTTCTTGAAGCGCTGTAGTCCCTGAGGTGTAGGTGCACCGCCATCACTATTAGGGAGACTGGAATATTGAACGGGATGTACCGGTCGCATTGCGCCCGAAAAGCAGTGCGACACAACACAACCGGTAGATTTCAGGAGATCCCACTTCCGGGATCTACCTGGCTTGCTATGCCTCGCGGGATCTAACACGATCTCGCGATACGTCCCAGTGGATCATTTTCTGGCAAATCTGTATATAAGAGTGAGACAGCTAGTCTCACTCTAACATGTGTTCCCAAGATCTATCCAAGGGGTGGGATCTAATCCCCTCGCCTTGGAGACCTCACTGCTGATCTCCACAAACGAGGACCAGATGCAACGGCACTTGTGGGGGTCTCCAAGGGGCTTGGAGGTCCCCAGGTGCATGCCCCTGCTGAGGCCCCCGATTGACCAGATTGCGTTAGATAACGGGATATTTCTCAGGGCTCCAAGCGCTGGGAAACACCCGGCGGACTTCACAAACTACGGGGCTCTGTTCCCATTTGGAGAGATCGCACCCAGTGTGTCCAATTCTGAGCATTCACAGCTCCAGGGATCCAGGTTCAATTCTGGCCTCGGGTACTGTGTAGTGTTTGCACATTCTCTCCGTGTCTGTGTGGGTTTCCTCTGGGTGCTTAATTGCCCCTTAGTGTCCAAAAGGTTAAGTGGAGTTTCTGAGTTACGGGGATAGGATGGAGGTACAGGCTTAAGTAGGGTGCTCTTTCCAAGGGCCGGTGCAGACTCAGTGAGTTAAATGGCATCCTCCCGCACTGCAGATTCAAGGATTCTAAACGTGGAGATTAGGGTAGCGCACCGGGCTCGACTGATCAAATATCCCAGTGGCCTTATGCTCCCGGCTTGCACTGTGAAATGGGCACTCGGGTGAGGCATTGCCAACTGCAGTCAACCAATTGTGCCAATCCAATGTGTCCCATTTGAACCACTGCCTGTGGGGAAACGAAGGGGAACTAGGGTTCAAAACAAGACAAACTTAGCTTCTTACAGATTAAAAAGCTGATTTACCGCTTCTTAAAGTCTGGAAACTAAATGAATATTTGCGGAATCTGCGTTGCATGTCTCCTCAGTCAAACGGTTCAGACAAATTCTGTATTAATTAGGGAGACTGTCATTAACATTGGCCAACTTCCTGAGCAAAGCAGCTGGGAAAATCTGCAGGGTGCTGCAGAAAATCAGGCAGCCCAGAGGTCATTAGCCTGGCCTAAGGTCAACGTGGGGTCAGAGTGGAGGGAGGAAGAGCGGAGGAGGGGCAATGTGTAGGCAATGTAGGTGATGTATAAGACCCGGATTTGCAAGAATACATGAATCTCCCGCCTATTAGACAGGTGCTTCCCGGACTAGACATGTTAAAGGTTCCAGCAGGAAGGGAGAGGGCATCCTTTCCATTTTAACTGCTTCCCAGCCAGGTTTCCATCTGATGGAATGTTAAAATCATATCCAACAGTCCAACGATGTGCAGGTTGGGTGGATTGGCCATGCTAAATTGCTCCTTTGTGTCCGAAGATATGTAGGTTGGGTGGGGTTATGGGGAGAAGGCAGGGGAGTAGACCTAGGCAGGATGCTCTTTTGGAGGGTCAGTGCAGACTCGATGGGCCGAATGGCCTCCTTCTGCACTGTAGGGATTCTATGATTCTATGAACTCCTGCCCTGTTTCAAGTCACATCCTGTTTATATCTGTGCACATACAAACTAGCCACTCTTAACTACCTTTTCCGATTATGGAACCCCTTGCTCTTCATCTCTCTCTTCATTACCTTAGTCTGTCT
Source organism: Scyliorhinus canicula (assembly GCF_902713615.1). Classification (NCBI taxonomy): domain Eukaryota; kingdom Metazoa; phylum Chordata; class Chondrichthyes; order Carcharhiniformes; family Scyliorhinidae; genus Scyliorhinus; species Scyliorhinus canicula. The sequence goes on along the minus strand of NC_052146.1, from coordinate 288,218,795 downwards.
CTATTTCAGAATGTGGGGTTGCCGGCGTTGGACTGGGGTGGGCACAGTAAGCAGTCTTACAACACCAGGTTAAAGTCCAACAGGTTTGTTTCAAATCACTAGCTTTCAGAGCGCTGCTCCTTCCTCAGGTGAAGTTAGTGATCTGAACATCCACATAGTCTATTTGTGCTCGGTTGGTGATGGGACTATAAGTTGCGAAGCAAACTTACCAAGACACTGCAGTTTGACCGGATCATAATACAAGCCTTGTCTGCAGTAGCACTCATAGCCAGGCTGAGTGTTCAGGCAAAACCCATTCTTACAAATCTCTTGTCCAAATAAAACACATTCATCAGCATCTGCGAACAAAAAAAAAGTATGTTTTTTCTACAATAAACAGACCGCAAAACTAACATCTGATTCTAATCAAACCAGAGTGCAGCATGTTCTGAAACTCTCCCTCACCATCAGTCCTGTGCAATACTGTCACTTGCCTTTAATGATGCAAGGTACAATGTAGATCTAACACTTTTTCCATTTGAGAATGCCAGTTGAGACAGGATGACACTGAAGCCAATCTTCACTCAGTCATATATTTATTTACAGAGTGAGACATTACATACATAATACCTCCAAATTCACCCACACCAGAGTTTCAGTGAGTGCCTCTTTATATGGGGAGTCAACAGTGTAGTGGAATCGGCACTGGACTAGTAATCCAGTGACCTGGGGAAATGTCAGGTTCGAATCCCACCATGGCAGCCGGTGAAATTTGAATTCAATAAAAATCTGAAATTAAAAGCATTTGGGTCCAAAGAAGGGAATCTGCCATCCTTACCTGATCTACACGTGACTCGAGAGCCACAGCAATGTGGTTGACTTTTAAATGGCTTAACAAGTCACGTCGGTCAACCAAGGGGCAATTAGGAATGGGCAACAAATGCTGCTGGCGCAGCAATTAATAAAAAAAAAATGCTCAAGTGAACACCCTCTAAACCCCCCCTCCCCCCCCAATCATATAAGTTTCCAAATAGTTTGAAGGGCTTTGGAAGGAAAAACCATTTCTACTGATTGCTAAATTGACAATTGAAGAGCATTAACACCAAAAGAATAAAGGGAGATGTTAGCACAATAATTTTTTTTTTAATTCATTAGATGTGGCCATCAATGGTAAGGTCAGCATTTATTGTCCATCCCTAATTGCAAGCCACCTTCTTGACATCTGAATGGCTTGTCAGCTGTTTCAGAACACATTCAGAGCCAGCCACGTTGCTGTGTGTCTGGAGTCATGTCTGGACCAGACTGGGGGAAGGACAGGAAGATTTTGTTCCCTAAAGTACATTACCAAACCAGGTGGGCTTTTCCAGCTGGTTGAACCCCAGTGGTTTCACCTTTACTGATCCTAGCTTTTTATTCCCAGCGACCATGGTGGGATTTTTACACCTAATTCCAGATCATTACTCAAGTTCTCTGGATTAGCAGTACGGTACACAACCACAATACTATCATTTCCCAACATTGTTGTGTACTGGAGGTTACCAGAAAATGGGAACAGCGTCCCAAACAAAATTAAGAAAGGTGAATCCATGATGGTTTTTAAAAGAGATATGGAAAGAGAAATATTAAGCGTTCTGAGAGCCGCCACAAGAATGATGAGCAGAATGACCTTTTGTGCTGTAAATTTATAGGTTAAATTCTTAAGTACCTGTGGTGAATGTATTCACCATAATGCATGCATGATACCATAACCTGTGACCTATGACCTGGAAGTGGTGATATGAACTGCTTCCAGGTACTGTACTGTGCCTCTGGCTCCGCCCACACCAGGGCATATATAGGCCGGCCTCTTATGGGCGGCATTCATCTGTACTACTGACTCTGGCTAGGCAAGTTCATGACTAATAAAGCCTTATGTTCACTCGCTCTCTCTGCCTCTCTGTGGATTGAAGGTACATCAGTACCACACACCTGAATTCACCGAGATGCCCCCTTTCCCAAGCACCATCAAATTTTAGTAACTCTATCGGTCAAATCCAGTTAATAGTTACAGCACAATACCGTTTAAGTAACCAATCCTGGGAAAAGTCTCTTCCTGGTTCAGCGAAGGCTGAACAGTGGTTAGCACTATTGTCTCACAGCTCCAGAGTCCCAGGTTCAATTCTAGCCTTGGCTGACTGTCTGTGTGGAGTTTGTATTGTCTCCCCGTGTGTGCGTGGGTTTCCTCCGGGTGCTCTGGTTTCCTCCCACAGTCCAAAGATGTGCAGGTTAGGTGGATTGGCCGTGATAAATTGCCCCTTAGTGTCCAAAGATGTGCAGGCCAGGCGGGATTATGGAGTTATAGGGATAGGAGTGGGCCTAGGTAGACTGCTCTTTAATAGGGTCGGTGCAGAGTCAATGGGCCGAATTCCTCCTTCCACACTGTAAGGATTCTGTGGTTCTATGAGACTGCGTCTTTTAGAGGAGAGTATCTGCAATGTTAGATGGGACAGACTTCTGTGGCTTGGATCACAGATGGAACAGGCCCGTCCGACTGTTGGATGTAGAACTAGCCTCTAAAGAGTTATATTGTTCAACCTCTTTGATATTTCCCTCTGTGGATTCTGTGGATCCTCTCTCAAATTCCTTGCTTTGAGGGGTTATCATTTGTATAGCCGCACTGATTGGTGGGAAACAAGGCTTCTGATATGGCCATTCGCACTTCGATGTCTCTGGACTCCTACTAATCTTGTTTTACAGCGACAGAGGCAGCCTGCCACTGGCTGGCAGCAGGATCTTCCAGCCCCGCCGCTGTCAACGGGGTTTCCCGTTGTTTTCAAAAAGGTAAAAGAAAATTACTGCGGATGCTGGAATCTGAAACAAAAAATATAAATACTGGACAATCTCAGCAGGTCTGACTTGCAGTGACGGAGGGCGGGAGGCATCTGCACACTGGAGGGCTCCCGCTCAGGAATAGGGATTTCGGAGTTTTAACGCCCGGTCCCAGGGGCAGTCGGAGGCTGAAAAGGCTGTAAGGCACAGGGAGGAGAAATGTCCAAGTTTGGGAGAAAAAGGGCCGTGAAATAGGGGGTTAACGAAAGTCCGCCGGTGAGTGGAAAAGTCAGCACAGGAACTGTAAGGAAAGCGGAGGCTGGAGCACCAGGGGAGGCCGCATCGCTCACGGCAAAGAGATGGTTGTGGAACTGGATTCATCAAATGGGTGAGGCTGCTTTACGCGGCTCCGATGGCGAGTGTAGTCATAAATGGAAGGAGATCGGAGTGCTTTAGGCTCTACCGTGGGACCAGGCAGGGGTGTCCCCTGTCCCCCCTGCTCTTTGCATTGGCGATTGAACCACTGGCCATGGCGTTGAGGGAGTCAGGGAGATGGAGGGGTCTGGTGCGGGGTGGGGAGGAGCATCGGGTATCGCTGTATGCGGACGACCTGCTGTTATATGTGGCGGACCCAGAGGGGGGAATGCCGGGGGTGATGGAGCTGTTAGCGGAATTTGGGGGCTTCTCGGGCTATAAGCTAAATTTAGGAAAGAGCGAGGTATTTGTAGTGCACCCGGGAGATCAAGACGAGGGAATTGGGAGGCTCCCTTTCAGGAGGGCAGTGAAGAGTTTCAGGTACCTGGGGGTGCAGGTGGCCAGGAGTTGGGGGGCTCTCCATAAGCTTAACTTCACCAGTGGAACAGATGGAGGAGGAATTTAAAAGGTGGGACATGGTGCCGCTATCGCTGGCGGGCAGAGTGCAATCCGTCAAAATGACGGTTCTCCCGAGGTTCTTGTTCCTCTTCCAGTGCTTGCCCATCTTTATCCCTAGGGCCTTTTTTAAAAGGGTGACCAGTAGCATCATGGGATTTGTTTGGGCGCATGGCACCCCGAGGGTGAAGGGGGTCTTCTTGGAGCGGGGTAGAGATGGGGGGGGCTGGCGTTGCCCAACCTCTTGGGGTACTACTGGGCGGCCAACGTGTCGATGGTGCGTAAGTGGGTGATGGAGGGGGAGGGGGACGCATGGAAACGGATGGAGAGAGCGTCCTGTGGGGATACGAGCCTGGGGGCCCTGGTAACGGCGCCGTGTCCGCTCCCTCCCACGAGGTATACCATGAGTCCGGTGGTAGCGGCTACCCTCAAGATTTGGGGGCAGTGGAGGCGACATAGGGGAGAAGTGGGGGGCTCGATGGAGGCTTCGTTAAGGGGGAATCATAGGTTCGTCCCGGGGAACATGGATGGGGGATTTCAGGGATGGTACAGAGCGGGCATTAGACAGCTGAGGGACCTGTTTATCGACGGAAGGTTTGCGAGCCTGGGGGAGTTGGAGGAGAAATTTGGGCTCCCTCCGGGAAACATGTTTAGATATCTGCAGGTAAAGGCATTTGCTAGACGGCAGGTGGAGGGATTCCCTTCGCTTCCCGCGAGGGGGGTGAGTGACAGGGTGCTTTCGGGGGTCTGGGTCAGGGAGGGGAAGATATCCGATATCTACAAGCTCATGCAGGAGGTGGAAGAGGCGTCAGTAGAGGAGCTGAAAACGAAGTGGGAGGGGAAACTGGGGGAACAGATCGAAGACGGGACATGGGCTGATGCCCTGGAGAGGGTAAATTCTTCATCCTCGTGTGCGCGGCTTAGCCTCATTCAATTCAAGGTGCTGCATAGGGCCCACATGACTGGGACGAGGATGAGTAGGTTCTTTGGGGGTGAAGATAGGTGTGTCAGGTGCTCGGGGAGTCCAGCGAACCATGCCCATATGTTCTGGGCATGTCCGGCACTGGAGGAGTTCTGGAAGGGGGTGGCGAGGACGGTGTCAAGGGTGGTGGGATCCAGGGTCAAGCCAGGATGGGGACCCGCGACCTTTGGGGTTGGGGTAGAGCCGGGAGTGCAGGAGGCGAAAGAGGCCGGTGTTTTGGCCTTTGCGTCCCTAGTAGCCCGGTGAAGGATTTTGCTACAGTGGAAGGACGCGAGGCCCCCAAGTGTGGAGACCTGGATCAATGACATGGCGGGCTTCATTAAACTAGAGAAGGTCAAATTCGCCCTGAGAGGATCGGTGCAAGGGTTCTTTAAACGGTGGCAACCTTTCCTCGACTTTCTGGCTCAACGATAGGGTATGGGGACAGTAGCAGCAGCAACCCGGGGGGAGGGGGGGGGGGACACAATGACTATGTTTGTTTATTTTATTTAAATTTGATTTATTTAATTTTAATTTATGGTTAAGTTTTCTTGTTGGGGGGGTGGGGGGAGTGTGATACATGTGATGTTACGGTTTGGGGGGATTTGTGGGTGTTATGGGGCAGTTAGTTGCATATTATTGCTTGTTATATTTTTATATTTTCTGTAAAAAATTCCAATAAAAATTATTTTTTTAAAGAAAAGATGGTTGTGGAACTTGAAAAGTAGTTTACAAAACACATGGAAGCGATGAAGGAGGAGATGGGGGCGGTATTGAAAATGCTGGTGGAGGAGGCGATTGCCCCGGTGAGGGCGGCGGTATCAAGTGCAGCGGCGGAGGTGCGGGAGCAAGGTGAGACACTGAAGGAAGTGGAAGAGGCATTATTGCAGCACAGTGATCAACTCACCTCGATGGGGAAGGAGTTGCGGAGGGTGATAGAGACCAACAAGGGTCTGCGAGCCAAAATGGACGACCTGGAAAACAGATGAGGTGATAGAATCTGAGGATTGTGGGTCTGCCTGAAGGGGTGGACGGCCCGAGGCCGACGGAGTATTTTGCCACGATGTTGGCGAAGCTATTGGGGGAGGGGGACAATCTCTTGATATGAACTGGATCGGGCTCATTGGTCGTGGAGGCCGATACCAAAGGCGAGTGAGCCGCCAAGAGTAGTAACTCGTAAGTCTGTGTTTCCGTAGGTATAGCGTGAAGGAGAAAGTCCTGTGCTTGCCAAAGCAGAAGCGGGTGGTGCAGTGGGCTGGAGCTGGAATACCATATACAGTACCAGGACTTTACGGTGGAGCTGGCGAGGAGGCAGGCTGCCTTCAGCCGGGTGAAGAAGGCACTGTATATCAGCATGGTGCAGTGCGGCATAGTATATCCAGCTAAGTTGAGGGTGACCTACAAATCCAAGGACTGATATTTCGGGACGGCGGAAGCAGCCGGAAGAGTTTGCGAAGGCAGAAAGACTGTGGCAGAATTGAGAAATGGTCGTGTACCGATGTAGCCTCATGTAACTTTATTTTTTCACTGCGTGTTGGTGTATGTACTAAATGAGTCGACGTTGTATATATTTGGACAAGGGAAGATTGCAATGATGGTTCTTTGGGGCTTGGGTGTGTGTGCGGGGGTTGTTTGCTAAAGGAGATTTCTTGGTTTTCCTGGGACCGGGCAAGGGGGTAAGGAGACCCGGGCGGGGGCCTCCACGCTGGCCAGTTTAAGCCGGCTAGTGAACAGGAGTGAGGTACGGGGAAGGGCTGCGGCCATCGGAGCCTGGTAGAACAGGTTTCAGTGAGTCTAGCCGGGGTGAAAAGTTGGGGGAAGGAACCGAGGTTGGAGGAAGGAGTTTACAAGAGGATGTGGAGGGGAGGAGTCTGGGAGGGAGGGGGGTGTCTACAATTCATGTCATTCACGGTACTCTTTTGGGGATTGGATAGCACTGAATATTAGGGGGGATATTGGGGTGTGGACTGTATATGTCAATGGTGACCATCGGCGATTCCTGATTCCTTTTTCTTTTTTCCTTTTTTTTCCACCTTGGGAGATTTAGTTTTATTTGATGCTTATATTGTCAGGTGGGCCGTTGTTTGGGGGGTTGGTGGGAAGATGGGATCGTTGTTGTTAATAAGGGGTTTGACATTGTATTCGTTACCGTTTACTGTTTATTGGGGGGGGGGGGGGTGTAAATTCTGAAGAAAATGTGAAAATGGAGAATAAAAATATTTATTAAAAAAAAAAATCTCAGCAGTTCTGCCAGCATCTGTGGAGAGAGAAGGGAGCTGACGTTTTGAGTCTGGATGACTCTTGGTCACAGCTTTGAGAGAGTCACCCTGTCCCTCTGCAGATGCTGCCAGATCTGCTGAGATTATCCAGTATTTTCAGTTTTTTTTCCCGTTGTATTCACTCTCCCCTGCTGGGGAACCTGGGGCAAGAGTGGCCGCCGTCGGCAGGACGGGAAGGTTCCGCCAGCGGGAAGTCTGGAAGCCCCGCCCATAATGTGACTGATGTCACCACAAGTATCGCTGTTAAATGCAACTTTTCCTTATATGTAATTGTGCTGCTTGTCCTGAATTGTACTTGCAGCTTCCCAACAAACGCCACCAACAAATCTCCATGAGACGGTTCAAAGGATAACCGGGAAGATTTGAAGGACAAAAAGGTTGAGGGAAGGTTTGCGATGTATGTAAGCGGGCACAGCTTATCAAAATGAGGTGGGCCCATTGCTGTGACGGCTTCTTAACCCTGCACCTCAAACTCTTCCAACAGGATAGAATGATTTTCTTGCACCTCTGGCACTGGAAACAATACACATCAGAAAAAGCAGAATCCCCAGGTTTTGGCAGTGCTATTCTCTGACCACTGAAGCTCAAGCGCCTGTTGAAACGACATTTACACGGGACAATTTCGGGTAGCTTGTGATAATCTAGGCTAAATGTAGTTACTCTCATCTCTGTTGCCAGTCTCCAAAGGCCAAGCAGATCGTGCAGCTGGTCTGCTTCCGGGCTTTAATCAATGAGGTTTTGAGACAGCTGCCGGGAGACAAACGGCCCGGGGGTGTCTATCTCCTTTTGGCCTTCCTGTAGAAATTTAAGGCTAAGGAAGTAGTTTTGATTTTGGGTGATTGTGAAAATTGGTACTGCAAAGCATTATGAATTGCCCCCACATTGAGACAACTCCACTGATTTTCATTCCTATGGGCTTCAGTGCAGATCAGAAGAGGGGAATACTGAGTGGCTGCATCAGTATTGTTTCACACCGACACCAGAGTCCATATTACCCCCTAAACCTCTGCTCAATGCCACAGCGGACCGCTGAGATTGGCAGGACAGAATCGCCAGTTAGGCCTATCCAACAAAGGGCAGAATTCTGCGACCTCTGTGCCAACTCTCAGGAACAACAAAATTACATTTACGTAGTGCCTTTCACATAATAAAGCAGCCCAAGGCATTTCAGCAGACTGCTATTGTGCAAAATCTGATACTGAGTCACACGAGGGGATATTATAGCTGGTGGCCACAGCTTGGTCAGGGAGGCAAGCTTCAAGGAGCATGGTAAAGGAGTAGAGCGAGGTAGAGATCTGGAAAGGCACAGGGAGAGAATTCCAGAGGTTGGGACCTAGGCAACTGAAGGCATGGCCACCAGTGCTGTGTATAATGCAGGAAGCTCAAGTGGCCAGAATTGGAGGAGCACAGAAATCTCAGCGGGTTGTGGGGCTGAAGGAGCTTACAGAGATGGGGAGGGGTAAGGCTGCGGAGGAGGGATTTGAAAACAAGGATGAGAATTTGTGGGACAGAGAGCCTCAGAAATGAGGTGAGCAGGACTTGGGCAAATCAAGACAAGGGCGGCAGAGTTATTGCTGATATCAAGCTGATGGGAGTTGGGGGGTGAACAGTGGGAGGCCGTGCATTGGAATAGCCGCCAGGTCTGGAGCTAACAAAGATGAGGGCTTCAGCAGGAGATGAGCTGGGACAGGGGCAAAGTTGAGAGGCATTATAGATATGGAAATGGATGTTTTTCGTGATGGGGCAAATGCGCGGCAGGAAACTCGGGCGAAATTCTCCCCTACCCGGCGGGACAGGTGGGCTCCGATCGCGGGCCAGGCCACTGTGGGGGCACCCCCCGGGGTCCGATCGCCCTGCGCCCCCCCCCCCCCCCCCCCCCCCCCCCCCCCCCAGGACTCCGCTCGCACCGCCAATCCCGCCGGCACAGAGGTGGTTTAAACCACGTCGGCGGGAGAGGCCTGACAGCGGCGGGACTTCGGCCCATCGTGGGCCGGAGAATCGCCGCGGGGGGCCCGCTGATCGGCGTGGGGGGCACGCCGATTCCCGGGTGGCGGAGAATTTTGGCCATGACGGGGCGGGATTTACGCCGGCCCCGGGCGATTCTCTGATCCTGCGGAGGGTCGGAGAATTCCGCCCCTCATCTCGGAGGTGAAATATGAACAGTGTGGCCTCAGCTATCTGAATAGGTAACAGGATATTTTATCTTTCTACCATTGGCAGGAGCTCCCCCCTCCAGACTAGGCAGCAAATCTAGTGCAGTTCCCACTGCCAAATCCACAAGTCCGATGAAAGGATACGGAATGTGCAGAATTACACCTGTTGTATGAACCAGTAATGAGATGTTGCCAACGGCTGAAATTGTACATGCACAGAGACTTGCACATGAATAGCTAAGCTTTGTTGGCACATCTAAAAATATGCTAAAGCAGAGCTGTAAATTCCTCCACATACCCAATTGTGCTTTTCTGAGAAGCTGTATTATTTTTGATCCAAGCGACTGATTGGATTCTATTTGAGCCGAACACTGGGATGTTTGAATAGACTCAAAGAGGACTCATTCCTATAGTTAGTGAAGCATAAATCAGCTCTGTCTACACTGACATGGTCTGGCCTTTATAATCCCCTGTTCACTTTGCCATTTTCAGAGCTTTTAAACATGGGCAAATATGCTAGCCTGCACGACAAAACATCCAACAGAAATTTGCAGAAGAGCAAACCTTTAAATGTAAAATTGGAACCGGGACAGATTCAATGTCCAGGAGAATTATTGAAGGCTCAGTTCTTTTTCTGATCTGTGAATTCCAGTGTATCAATGCAGTTGAATGATTTTAGATGCTAGCAACACTAATACAATTTTGTAAACCGGTTGCTTGACTGATAATGTATTCCCCCCAATTTACATCTTGATTCTAGGGGATCTTGTGGGCAAAGTGGCAGCGCCCCTAACTCTGGACCAAAAGTCCCCGGTTCCAAGTCCAACATCAGGACTTGTTGGCCAAGGAAGGCGTGTTTGTAACCTGGTTTAACAGGTTGATAATCAGCTCAGGAATCGTTCTACCACTGCCCCCCACTGTTCCCCAAAGAGGAAAACAGTGTGTGTGTGAGGGGGAAGAAAAACAATCCTGAGGTAAATATTCGTGTACAGAGTCAGGCTCACTGCTCCAACACCTTTTAGGAATCAGCCACGTGTGTAACTGCTCCTTAAACTACTGGACAATGAGGTATGAGCATAGTAACACCTCACTCAGCCATCAAACCATGGAACAGGCAAAGGATTCAATGGAAAAAGAATCAGTCTGATCCATTCTTTTTAAATGGCCTATTGGGTATAGGTGCAGTTCTTCTGCCAAAAACCAGAAGACGAGATTACCAAGCCTGAAAATATCCGGCTAAAGGTATGTTGAAGGAGAAAGTGTTTCACACTCAGATGTGTGAATTGATGGACTTGGTTGGCATCTGCACACATTTTTCTTCTTATCCCCGGATTCTCCGTCTGAAATCAGGTCCCTGCCAATTATTTGTTGGGCCAGGCCAAAGTGCCGTCACTTCTTACTATCGGTAGGGTGAGGAGGCGGGTCTCAAGTTTGCCGAACCCAGAATGCGGGGGGGGGGGTTCGGGTCGAACCCCGTGCTCTTAGCGTTAAACTGATCCACATGCCAGATGTCCAACCAACGGAGCTAACTGCTCCACAGCCCCGCCTCAATCATAGCCATGCAAGTGAAGCACTCACCAACATATAGTGTACTCAACAGTGTAATGGGTGTAGACTCGAGGCCACTGAAGGAGGGAGGTGACCATGACCTGAATGGGATCAGAACTTGGATCTGGAGGGGTTATCCTGCCATCAGCATGGGCCAGCTCTCAAGAGAACAAGTTGGTGACTGGGCTACAGCATGGTACACCCCCCCCCCCCCCCCCCCCCCCCCCCCCGATTTTCCCAGCACAGGTATCCACTTGGATGCCTGTGATTGTTACAGTGTGACTCCTTAAGAGGACAAGTTGAGTCAGATTATCTGAACTTCATTTGCTCATGCTTTAGTGTACCCAATCCTTTCCAAGCATTGATTACCTACATAACATATATCAATTTTAGCAGTGTATGTTCCGAGGAATGCTGAGCCAACAATCCAACCCACGCCTCAAGTAACACTTGTGATGCTTTAGTTTCTACCTTGTTTTGAACTGAAAATGATGTTGACGACATCTTAACCTAGAATGCTGCCACGTCGGCCTATTGATGTCATGTCATGCATGTTATTTAGAATTTAGAACAGTACAGAACAGGCCCTTCGGCCCTCGATGTTGTGCCGAGCAATGATCACCCTACTCAAACTCACGTATCCACCCTATACCAGTAACCCAACAAACTCACGTATCCCCCTGAACCTTACTTTTTAGGACACTACGGGCAATTTAGCATGGCCAATCCACCTAACCCGCACATCTTTGGACTGTGGGAGGAAACCGGAGCACCCGGAGGAAACCCACACACACACGGGGAGGACGTGCAGACTCCACACAGACAGTGACCCAGCCGGGAATCGAACCTGGGACCCTGGAGCTGTGAAGCATTGATGCTAACCACTATGCTACCGTGCTGTTGAAATGTATGGTCCAATTCTGACCTTTGTAGTTATGTCCACTGATTCCAAAGGCTGAGTCTCCATTAGGTATGAGGCCTTTTCCCTCGGGACACAGGGCAGCGAATTCAGCTAAGGAATAAAATAGAAAAGTTAATTAAAGAGAGGCCTGGGGCAACTGGCAGAAAATGTTATCTTATACATCAAGCTGTATGGTACGTGTAACATAAAATATAACACTGTGATATAGGCCCCGATCGAACAGCCACTCTGCGCCCACAAAGCAGTGAGCCACGGCGCAATGTGGCGGACAAAGTGGAGACCCCGCTCCCGGGATCTATCCGGCTCACAACGCCTTGCGAGATCTAACGCAATCTCGCGAGACGTTGCAATGTGAATCCTGCTCATTGTAGGTGGGATCACCTTTTGGAAAATCTGCATATTAGAGCGCGACAGCCAGTCTCACTGTAATGTGCAGTTTCGTGAGGCACACGAGACGTTGGGATTCATCCCCTTCGCCTCGGAATCCTCGGGCAAATGCCATTCAGTACCGGTCTTCACAAACAGGGACCAGACAGAACGGCACTCGTGGGGGTCTCCCAGGGGATCACTGCCAATGTGCCAAGCTGGCGTTTTCCATGCAGCGGCAATTGGACCAGGGGTGCCTTGCAGGGACATTGGAGGGGGTGTGGGGCGGGGCCTGGGCCTCATAGTGTATTGGGGCTTTGTGGGGGGTCAGGGGCTCCAGAGATCAGGACGCCGTTTAATAATGACATCCCAATATCCCGCTACACTAAGGAATTCCAGCGAGTGGAGTTCCTCAGTGCACAAAATTGGCTTATATGCAGCCTTGGCCATGCGTGCCCCACTGAGGCCCTCCCATCAAACCTGAGGGATGTTTAATAGCATTGTGTTTCTCTGCACTGTGGGTGCCGGGAAAATCACGGCTAAATGCGCTCACTATGGGACTTTGTTCCCATTTAGTTAAATCGTGCCTCTAATCTATGCAGGTGAAGAGGGCCTTTGTGATCTTTCACTGCTGCTCAGTTACAAGTGCACTTATAACCAGCTGAGACATTATCAGCTTTATCCTCTTCAATACAAGTTTTCCTGGTCTAAAAAACCCCACAATATTCTCCACATGCTGACTATGCAACAACAAGGAACAGCAATTTAGCATCATGAAATGTCCCAAGATGCTTCACAGCAGCATTTAAAAACAAATTAGTGTTCGATACGTGGAGGATTAACTGCTGTTTGAAAACGCTGCGCTTGCAGATAGCTGGACATTTGTAGCTTCGCCCCCATAAAATCCGAGAATCAGTGGATCTCAGATCAAAGCCATGTTTATCCATTCATATTGAAACAATAGGAGAACAGGTAGCCAATCTGTTGGTGCGCTTCGGGTCATTGCTCCTCAGCAAAGTGGGTGTGGAAGTCTTCGGCCTACAACACACCCAAGGCACACTCCATATGCCCAAATGATTGGCTAGCTCAAGAGAGGCTGTAAGCCAGAGTGCACACAATGGACGTTTACCCAGCAGTCGCTCCAACTATCCTTCAATTTAGGTATCCAACTCATAGTGTGAATGGAATGCCCGATTAGTGCTTCAGTGGCACTGCACCCAACTGGGATAGAAAGCAGAGGTGATATTCAAATCTCTCAAACACGTAAGCATCACTGCCCTCCTCCTTGTCTTCTGGCCCCGGTACTTGTGCATTTCATTCCTGGTGTCCAAGGAAGTATCTGGGATACAAAGTACACACAGTCCCATTCAATGGCTTGCTGAGCCCAGAATGCATTATTGAGACAGACACATCCAGGACCCCACCAGGGGAACATATCGCATTAAGTTATACTAATAACCCAAACTGAGGCTAGATGACTAATGTCCAGGTTCAGCTGTGTGGGGTGGCTGAGCTATGCCGAAAGGGGGGGGCTTCACTACTGATCTAGCCGTCAGCTTCATGGATTTGCCACACAGAGAAAAGTTCATCAATTCTTATGCAGAGTAAATAACACGCCCTCAGCAAACACACAAGGAACTTCAGAGAGGGCAGTTTCCCCATCAAACCCACGTACAATTGCATTGCAACCAGACATCCCCACCACAGACGCAAACTTACGAGTGCCAAACACCGGACAGGGGAACACTTCACAATTGTCACCCCAGCCTGCTCCCAGGGTGCAGCAACACTCCTGCTTCGTGACGTTGGAGGTCAGGACATTATCACAGAAGTGGGCATCGTTTAGATTGTAGTAGCATTCCTTCTTCTCTTCGGTCTGTTCAAGTACTGGAGAAAGAAAGCACACAATGTTCAATGAAACTTGGCATGATTACATTTCAATGAATTACTGTTCACAATGCCCCATATCTATTGAACCCTTTAACCTGCACCTGTCCTGGTCAGTCTAAGCCTCCATATGTGCAACGTTACCCAAATCGACAGGAAAGTGGCTAATCCTGATTACAGATACCTGCAAAATTCCACACCATCTTTCATGTCCAATGGTCCAAGAAAATGTTTGTATTTTGAACCATTCAACAAAAGCTCCCATTGCGATGATGCTCTTCTCTTATGGTCTTCATGCATTTCTTTATTTCGTTACTGCAAATGCTCTTTTACTGTTCCAGCTAAAGCACGATGGGCTTCCTTCCTTCGGCCATGCGCTTCACTGGGAGGAATCTTCCGATCCCACCATGAAGCATAGCGGGCAAGGAACCTAATTTGGCCTGGGCCAAAAATCAGTTTCCCAACGACGGGATGAACTTCAGGAGTTAGGTTCTCAGGAGGCCAGAGGTGGGGTTAAAGGCAGATCGAGGAGCTTCCCTATGAACAATGTCAGGAATTAAGCTCCCCTTCTAAATTAGGAAATTAGAACATTCATTTTTAAGACTGCACACAAGTGGGGTAATCCCGGTGAGCTCGGCTTCTCCCACAACTAACAGGGAGTCATCGTTGCATTGTCATCTTTGAGAAGCGTCTGCAAATGACAGCTTGTACTTGAGAGCAAGTGGTGGCAATGCAAGATGAGTGGAGGATGATTAAGGGTGGGTTAGCAGCTAAGGGTGGCGTAGTGGCAGAACAAAGGTGGAAGGGAATAGGTCAGGCTGCCTGGGTGCCCTTTAAATGTGGCGCCTGGATCTCCAACCCCATGAGGTAATGGCGGGGATCACAAATTCCTGCTGGCTCCAAATGCGAGGATCAGTGAGCTCCTCGCTGAACAGCACAAGATCGAACATGGACAGCCGTCCCACCTCCCAACGAACCGCTCCCACTTCCGGGCCCACCACCAAACTTGCTCCAGAATGGAAAATTCCAGCTACTGTACCTTTTGCTTCACTACAGCACTTACACATTTTCCTGTCGAGTAATATTTACGCAGACTACTTCATCCTAGCTAGTCCTCAACTGAAATCATTTGGGCTACTAATTATTTTACCATACAGTGAAGTCTCTCAAAGATTAGGTGCAGCTGGGCAGCATGGTGGCGTGGTGGTTAGCACTGCTGCCTCATGGCACTGAGGTCCCAGGTCACTGTCCGGAGTGTGGAGTTTGCACATTCTCCCCATGTCTGCGTGGATCTCACCCCCACAACCCAAAAAGATGTGCAGGGTTAGGTTAATTGGCTAAATTAACGCTTAATTAGAAAAAAAGAATTGGGTACTCTAAATTAAAAAAGATTAGGTGCACCTTGGACTTCTCAAACAGCTAACCATGATTTAGACTGGGGGGGGGGGGGGGGGGGGGGGGGGGGGGGGGGGGGGAAGTGCCACTTTCCCCGAAGAGGGTCCCGTATTTTTTTCTTCATTCTTTCACGGAATGTGGACACCACCGGTAAGGCCAGCATTTGTCGCCCACCCTTCCTGCCCTTGAGCTGAATGGCTCGCTGGGCCTTTTCAGGTTTCCGTGGATCTGTCGGCCAGACCGAGAAAGGATGGCAGATTTCCGACCCTGGAGGACGTTAGTGAGCCAGATGGGGGTATTATTTACACCAATTGATGATATTTTCAAGGTCCCCATCCCTGAGACTAGCTTTGCATTCCAGATCTCGTAACAGAATTCAAATTCCACCAGCTGCTGTTGAAATATTAGCTGGACCTCTGAAACTTGGTCCAGCGACATAACCACTGCCCCCCCCCCCCCCCCCCCCCCCCCCCCAACCAAGGCTGATCCAAATTCCTGGATCCCATTGGACAGTTGCCCGGGGTGGGCTGCAGAGACAATGGCGCTGCCTGTGCTCTTTACTTCCAAAGATCACAATCTTTGTGCCAGGATAGACTGGCAGGCAGAAGTCCTGCCTCGGCCGCACTTCCGTGGGTTCAGTGACTTCCAGGAATTTTCAGGCATCATGCTCGTAAACAGTTGGGGAATTCTGAAACAGTATTTGATAGAATTGCACGACACAAAACAGAGGCCATCCAGCCCCCTCATGCCTCTGTCGGTTCATTGAAAGACCTGACCCATTAATCCCTCACCCCTTGCTCTCTCCCCCTAGCTCTGAAACCTTTCTCTTTCACATAATTGTCCAAGTTCCTTTGCAAAGTTACCATCTAATCTGCTTCCACCACCCTGCCAGGGAGCCGTCCCACATTAGAACCACTACCACAGCAAGTAACGGGCCGCAACCCAGTTCCGAGGCAGTGAAGAGACTCCAAACTGTTGACCTTGTGTCTAATGCCTGTGATGGAATAGAACATCATTGCTCAGTTATTCTGTTTTTCTCCTTTTATCTTTGAAATGCTGAGGTTTGAAATTCCTATTGGTATTACTAATTGCTTTAGGTCAAGCATTCAAACAACACTCCCTTATACACTTAGTTATTTGAACCTTTTTTTTTCTACACGGGATAGCCAAACAAAGCTTCAAGGTCAGTTTGCAATGTTCTCATCAAACAGAGATCGCTGGACAGCGATCAGGAATGGGAACTCCCTACTGATTTTCACCACTCTAACCGAAGTCTCCCTTGGTGAACTGTAGCTTCTCTGCCACCACCCAGAGATTAACTAACTCAGTGCCATCAAACTCAAGGCCGCACTGATCTGTATAAACCAGCTGCTCGCTCCCTAAATCCACTGGACCAAGGGAGCTGGGGTAATGTGTTTGTACTGAAGATGCCTAACAGACATGATGGGGGTACAGTCCCTCAACACCCTGCTGGTTTATTCAGCGACTAGGCTGACTCATCTGCTGTCTTCTGTGATGGCTGGATTATTGTTAGCCCGAGGCAAATAAAAGGCTGAGTCCAATAAAATGCCACTTAACTTAACGTGGAATTATCCCTGTTTTCCTACTCTGCTCCTTCTGTGAATGATGTGGAGATGCCGGCGTTGGACTGGGGTGAGCACGGTAAGAAGTCTTACAGCACCAGGTTAAAGTCCAACAGGTTTGTTTCAAACACTAGCTTTCGGAGCACTGCTCCTTCTGATCACCTGAGGAAGGAGCAGTGCTCTGAAAGCTAGTGTTTGAAACGAACATGTTGGACTTTAACCCGGTGTTGTAAGGCTCCTTCTGTGAATGTTATTGCCAAATAAATCACTGTGTTACATGAATGACTTATTTAACCGTAGTGCTATCCTCATATCCAGAGAAATGCAGAACTAGTTACACATTGTCGTAACCCTCAGTCGAATCACGGAATGGTTACAGCACGGAAGAAGACACTTGGTTCATCATGTCTGCGCCCGCCCTCCACAAGGAGCAATTTACCCAGTGCCACTCCCCTGCCTTCTCCCCGTAGGGCTGCATGTTCTTCCTTCTCTTGAATGCCTCAATTGAAGCTGCCTCCACCACACTCTCAGACAGGGCACTCCAGATCACTAACCGGCAGCTGTGTTTACTTTTTTCCTCATTGTCACCACTGACTCCTTTTGCTAATGATCTTAACAAATCTGCGTTGGCTTTCCATAATTAACCCGATTTTGTCCACGTGACAATTAATTTTTTTCCCGAATTATTCTTTCTAGAAGCTTCAGCATCACCCAGGATAAATTCTTTCAGTAACTAAACCAGAGTTTAGTATAACATCAATGTCTCCCATTGATAGATTTTGCCTTAGACTTGTTTAGCAAACGTCAATATGTTTTACAATGTAAATTTGCATGTTCGTACGTAAGCTGCAATTTCTTTTGATCGACTGATTAAAACATACAATGACATCACTGACATTGCCACTGCATTTACCAACACCGATTCTGTGCCCAAAGAATGCCACTGATGATGATCAGGGCCGAGTAGTGAGGCTGTTGCCAGTTATAGCCCTGGACTCCGACAAACTAATTTTACAATATTGCCTGTAGACCTTTTTAAAAGCAAGAGGTTTTGAAACCAACTCAAATGGGTATAGCAGAATTATGGACAGCTGCATATTGAAATTTCGAAAGTGTGGGCAGCCTATTGAGCGACATGTAGAATATAGAATTCCTACAGTGCAGAAGATGGCCATTCGGCCCATCGAGTCTGCACCGATCGTCTGAAAGAGCACCCTACCTAGGCCCACTACCCTGCTCCATCCCGGATTCCCACCTAACCTGCACATCTTTGGACTGTGGGAGGAAACTGGCGCAGCTGGGGGAGAAGGTGCAAACACGAGGACAAGGTGCAAACACGGGGACAAGGTGCAAACACGGGGACAAGGTGCAAACTCCACACAGTCACCCAAGGCCAGATTCAAACCCATGTCCATGGTGCTGTGAGGCAGCAGGCTAACCACTGTGCCACCGTGCCACCAACTCCTTCTATCGACTCTCAACAGGAATTAACTAGCCTTTGAAAGTTGACTAAAACTCTACTGTTGAAAAACAAAGTTAAGTTGGCAGCGCAATGCGGGGGCTCCCAGCTCTCAATCGCACTCCCAAAAATGAAGTTTGCCACATAACTGACCCATCAATCTGGGACTGTGCCAGGATTAGCATTTCTGAAATATTCATTCCGACAGACTCTGATAATAGGAAAAAGATGGGTCTCCGACCACTCGGACAGTTTTATCTATACCGGAAAAGACTTGCATTTATATAGCACCTCTCAAGTTTATTCAAAACTGCATTACAGTTAATGAAGGTGGCAAATATTCTGGCGATTTGTGCACAAAAAGCTCCCATTAATAGCAATGTGGTAATGACCAGGTTGGTCAGGATTCTAGATTATCCCTCCCTTCTTCATAATAGTACCATGAAATCTTTTACATCCCACTGAAAAGGTGTGGTTATGTAACCATATATCATCTAGTAGAGATTAAATAATAGAGACCCAATGTGCACACACTTGGAAATTGTTTTCCAAGAGGAATTTGTAACATGAATGTCCAAGATATATTTATTCCTTTGCTTCATCCATCTAGTTTTTAATTAAGAACCTCGTTTCATGTTTTTAAGCTTATGGACTGGTATAAACGAACACAAAGAAATCAAAAATCGAAAGTGTGGGCAACCTATTGAGCGACATGTAGAACATAGAATTCCTACAGTGCAGAAGATGGCCATTCGGCCCATCAGGTCTGCACCGATCCTCTGAAAGAGCACCCTACCTAGGCCCACTACCCTGCTCTATCCTGGATTCCCACCTAACCTGCACATCTTTGGACTGTGGGAGGAAACTGGCGCAGCTGGGTGAGAAGGTGCAAACACGGGAGAAGGTGCAAACTGTACTTGTAATGCAGAACAATACAGAACAAGGCCAGCAGCGCGGGTTCAATTCCCGTACCAGCCTCCCCAAACAGGCGCCGGAATGTGGCGACTAGGGGTTTTCACAGCAACTTCATTGAAGCTGCATTACAAAAATAGCAGGAATAATTGAAGTCATATCAGAAGGGAAAATGCGGAGTTAGGGAAAGGCATCCCAGAACTGGACGGGCAAAATGCCTGGCTAGTTTGAGTTGAACATTACCAAAGAGGGCAGAGACGTTCTCTGAGTCCCCTCTCACCTCCCTGACTGGCAAACGGAAATCTGTCCAGCAGCCCACTGCATGTGCCTACCCTTTGCAATAGGTGACCACAGATATATATTGCAAAGAGAGAGATAGATAGAGGGGGGATTGATTCACTGGTATCTCAATGCGAACCCGCTGTGGAAGGTGCACCTTTAGTAAGTACCAAGAATCAAATATTTGTGGGGAGCCAGATGTCTCCAGGAAATAAACTTAACACTATCAGAGCTTTGTTTCATAGATTTATAATTATTTATTTTTCAACCAAACAAAAGCTTGGCGGACAGCCATTCCCTACACCCTTCCCCCGTGGCAATGCCCTGACCAGAGTGGACCTGCCTGATTTGAATTGGAACCCAAAACCTGGCTGTTAACTGTTCCCCGGTGCATTCTCCATGCCAACACCTCTACCAGTCCACCTGCCAACCAATAAGCACTCTTTTCTCATTAGCATAAATTGTTGCTCCCTTTACTACTGGTATTCTTGTGAAATGTCCTGGTGAGTGCAAGACAAAAAGCTTCAACAGCATATCTCCGTTTTAATAATAATAATAATAATAATAATAGCTTATTGTCACAAGTAGGCTTCAATGAAGTTGCTGTGAAAAGCCCCTAGTCGCCACATTCCGGCGCCTGTTCGGGGAGGCTGGTATGGGAATTGAACCCGCGCTGCTGGCCTTGTTCTATATTGTTCTGCATTACAAGCCAGCTGTTTAGCCCACTGTGCTAAACCAGCCCCAGAATTTTCAGCAATATTCAAATTATTTATGATGTTATATTATTTCTAATACAAACGATGGGCTGTTAAGTTTTCAAGGCCGGTCCTTGTCCCTCACTGCTCACATCACAGGCATTTATTTCTACATGTCGTAAGTGAGACCACTGGGTTTAAGTTTTCCTTAAAAAGCAAACCGAATTGTACAATGTGATCTCAAAACATGAATAAAACTCCAATGGAACAGGAAGAAATTTGACTTTTACAATCGCTTTAAGTAGCAGCTACTACTTAAACCTTTATTCAGGGCTGGGGTTTTTTCCAGTTGTACACTGGTTTCCAAGCTGTCAGCTTTTTTGGGCCTGTGTCAGCCTTTTTGAATTTAGTGAGCTGGCATGTATGTGGCTCTGGGGAGGCATGAAATAAAATGCAAAATGATCATCAGCAAAACATATCGCAAGATGTGCCTGGTAGCATGAGAGACTCATCTCAACCGCAGTTAAATTTAACGCTCTTATCAGATGAAATGATAAAGAGCCATTACTGGTTTACTTCCTATGTTGAATATAGCGAAGGTTGAAATGGAGATTTCTGCAGGGGGGGTCTCAGGGCCTCTTACCTTAGCAGCTATGAGCTGTGTTCAGACAAAGCGTGCACAAGTGTCTTACACAGAGGGAACTAGTAGAATGGGCTCACAATGGTTGGAGTTCAGATGAACGAGAGGTGATCCCACTGAAACATTTAAAATTCTTACGAGTTGGACAGGATAGGTGCTGGGAGGGTGTTTCCCCTGGCTGGAGAGTCTAGAATTAACGGTTAATAATAATCATCTTTGTTTGTGTCACAAGTAGGCTTACATTATCACTGCAATGAAGTTACTGTGAAAAGCCCCTAGTCGGCACATTCCGGCGCCTGTTCAGATACACAGAGGGAGAATTCAGAACGTCCAATTCACCTAACAAGCACGTCTTTCGGACTTATGGGAGGAAACCGGAGCACCCGGAGGAAACCCAAGCAGACACAGGGAGAGTGTGTAGACTCCGCACAGACAGTGACTCAATCTGGGAATCGAACCTGGGTCCATGGTGCTGTGAAGCAACAGTGCTAACTACTGTGCCGGTTATAGTCTAAGGATAAGTGGTCACAATTTGAAAAGAAACGAGGGAGAATACTTTTAATTCAGAGGGTTGTGAAGCTTTGGAATTCTCTGACAAAGAGAGTTGTCAATGCTCAGCCGGTGAGGAGTTTGAAGACCGAGGATGATAGGTTTTTGGGTGCTCAGGAAGTCGAGGGATGTGAGCAGGAGGGTGAGGTTGAAGTTGAGGATAAGTCATGGTCTTATTGAATGGTGGAGCAAGCTCGAGGGGCTGAATGGTCTACTTGTGCTCCTATTTGTTATATCATTTTTATTCACGTTTTTCAACAACAAATTTTCTCCCCACAGTTAAAGTAGACAAGGTGTGGTTCTACTCCGAAACAAGAAAAGAACTCCCCCCCCCCCCCAAACAGAATAATAAATTAATAACAAACAACAATACAAGAAAGAAGAAAATAACAAGCCCACCGTTGCGAAAACAAACCCCCTTAACCAGCCCCCACCCCCCCCCCCCCCCCCCCCCCCCGGTTGCTGCTGAGACTGACCACCCTCTACCCCTTCGCCAGGAAATCAAGAAAGGGCTGCCACCACCGAAAGAACCCCTGTACCGACCCCCTCAGGGCAAACTTAACCTTCTCCAGCTTGATGAAACCCAGCCATGTTGTTGATCCAGGCCTCCAAACTCGGGGGCCTACGTGTCCCTCCACTGTAACAGAATCCTGCGCCGGGCTACTAGAGACGCAAAGGCCAGAATGCCAGCCTCTCTCCCCTCCTGCACTCCCGGTTCTGAAGCTATCCCAAAAATCGTGAGCCCCCAGCCCGGCCTGACCCTAGACCCGACCACTTCAGGCAAAGTCCCCGCCACCCCCCTTCCAAAACCCCTCCAATGCCGGACATGCCCAGAAACATATGGGTGTGGTTCGCCGGGCCTCCCGAACACCTCCTGCACCTGTCTTCCTCTCCAAAGAACCAGCTCATCCTGGGCCCTGTCATGTGCGCCCTATGCAGCACCTTCAGCTGAATTAAGCTGAGCCGTGCGCAAGAAGAGGACGAGTTCACCCTCTCCAGGGCTTCCGACCACATTCCATCCTCAATCTCTTCCCCTAGCTCTTCCTCCCACTTCGCTTTGAGCTCCTCTACTGAGGCCTCCTCCTCTTCCTGCATCATCTGATAAATTGCCGAGATCCTCGCCTCACCGACCCACGTCCCCGAGAGCACCCTATCCTGCACCCCCCTTGGCGGCAGCCGCGGAAACTCCGCCACCTGACGCTTAACAAATGCCCTGATCTGCATATACCTGAAAGCGTTCCCAGGGGGAGGTTCCACTTCCCCTCCAGCTCCTCCAGAGTCGCGAACATCCCATCAAGGAATAGGTCCCCAATCTGTCTGATGCCTGCCCTGTGCTAACTCCCAAATCCACCATCCATTCTCCCCAGTGCAAAACAGTGATTGCCCCGTATCGGGGCCCAGACTGAGGCCTTCACTTCCCCCCTATGCTGCCTCTATTTGTTATAGAGTTATTACTCCATGCTGCCTTTGAGTACAGTTTAACATTAGGAACGCTGGGGGGATAGAGTTTACCTGTAAGTGTTAATGTGGAAAACAGGAAGACGGCTAGCTGGTACAACGATTCACTTTGATGCAGCAGGTTTAAAGGTCTGAACATATACACAGCCTGACAGATCAGGTTTAATTTCTCGTCCTGAACAGATAATGCTGCGAACATTCAACATTGCTGGAGAAAGTTGAAATGTTCACACAGAAAATAAAGAATTATAAAGTGATTAGGGGGAGAATGTGGGGGGGGGGGGGGGGTTAAATAACCAAGGTGATATCAATATAAGGTATAAGGAAGCAAGGTGAGAGAAATTAGAGAAATAAGCCACATAGACAAGGCCCAGGGAGCATGTAAAGCGACACAGATTAGTTCTGAGGGAAACGTGAAAGCAGACAGTTAAGTAGTCATTTGTAAGATGATGGCAGATTGATATGAAGCTACAGACTACCCCATATTGAGGGAGTCCCCATTCAAGCACCAATCTGCTCCCTGTCCCATTCCCAGAGGGCTGATACATCCATTCTATATTCCCAAGCCCGACACAAAATGAGCTCGCCCAAAGCTGCCAAAGTCAATGTTATGGCCAGAGAGCAGCAAAGAGTCTTGTTTGGAAGATAAAATGAAAATCGCTTTATTGTCACAAGTAGGCTTCAATTAAGTTACTGTGAAAAGCCCCTAGTCGCCACATTCCGGCGCCTGTCTGGGGAGGCTGGTACGGGATGAGGTCAGGTCCTCGAGCTATGGTGTTGAGCTTCACTGGAATTGATGTAGGGAGCCAAGGACAGGGAGGTCAATTCATGGTGGGATAAAGAATTAAAGTGGTCAGTGACAGGGAGTTCAGAGGCACACGAACAGACTGACTGGATGTCCTGCAACGGGTCAGCCATTCTGCATTTACTCTCTCCAATGCAGACATGGCCAGGGACTGGATGTTGGCTGGGAGTTTATCAATCCCACTGTCAGGGTCAAATAGGAATCAGGCGCCCACCCTGTGTGGGAAGCAGTCACTCATTGTGAAGCCGGGGGGGGGGGGGGGGGGGAATCAGAGGCCATCCAGCAGTAGGATGGCGTGGCAGTTAAGTTTAGGAGAGGGTGTCCCCAAAATGGAGGCCAACTGTGTTAAAATTTAAAGATGGCTTTTGCTATTACTGTGGGGTGGGGGAGGTAGGAGGACCCCCCCTCTGCCGGGTGGCCTGTGGCTATTGCTGACCCCTCAAGCAGGGAGGGTCTCTTGGCCTGTCTTGACCACAGATGTCCTGGACCGCGGCCAGGAACCCATCACCAGGCTGGGAAGCTGTCCCCTGTTGCCTACGGGGACCGGTAGGTTGACTGGAAAACTCCAGGTCTTGCTGGGCTGGAATTCCGTACCCACCCATCTCCACTTCTGCTCCCAGCGGGGGCTACAAATTAAGCCCATATCGTGAACAGCAAATCCAGTACCATAGCATAATAAATCACTGTCTCACCCGCTGCTGGCTCTGACACCTTCCCTTTGTAGTGCCTTTGCATCCTTCCACCTAGGCCGAGATTGAAGATAGCCACAGCTGCTTCACAAACGGCACAGCTGCCATTTTCCACCAAATAATTACAGCACAAGTATGAACTGCACTCCCATTTCAGATTTTTGAATGTTCGTCACCAAGCAAGTCTCTATTTGTTCCTTGCAATGTAGTGTTTTTGTAACACCACATACGAGTTTTCACAACATACATCACACAAATTATTGTGGTCTGAAAAGCCACATCAACGACCCTGTCCCTAATTCCGGCTTTCGATTTTTCATAGTGCTATTGGTTGTAGCATGTGTACCATTTAGATTCAATCAAGTTGAGCTGTGGGATCTAGTTGAGTGAAGAACAGTACGGACAAGGTTTACTGAAGGAAGGAATGGAAGCTGAACCACTCAGTCTCTGTTGGTTTGATCCTGTCACCCTTCTGCACATGTACGACCTATCACGGTGGTGGGGAGGGGGATAATGGCAGTGGAGGCTCTGGGCAGCCCACCCATCATGCTCCTATTGAGGCCCTTAAGCAGCTAATTAATGACCATTTGGTACCTCATCCTGACCCCCACAATTACCTTACCAGTGGTAGGGGAGACCTAGGCCAAGCAGATAGCCTGGCAACGTTAGCTGCATGGGCTGATGTCGAGCAAGGGGTGAGGGCTACCTCCTTGCGGGGGCGGGGGGGCTCCCCATGCCCATCAGAAGCAACCTCCCCACCCCCCACCCCAAGTCATAACCCTTTAACCCTCCCCCCACCCAGTCTCCCAAATCTGCCAACCAGGCCTCACTGATACCCCCGATTTACCTGAAGAACAGCCTCCATTCACTCCTCCTTGTGGGGGGGGGGGGGACTGCCTGTAATCCCAGCAGTGGCCACTGCGCGAACCTGGCACTGCAGGGTTGCCGGCCAACTGATTGGCTGGTAGCTCTCCAAGGAGGAGCTTACCCCCCAGATCGGGGCGGAGGTCTCCCGTTAACCCGATCAGCGCCCTGCTGATCCTTAAATGGCTGTGGGGTAGCCAGAATCAGCCGGGGTGAGATATCGGCAGGGTGAGAAACCTGCCTTCCAAAACATCCTGCCCAATAGGCCAACAGCATCTATTTGCTTCTTCCAATCCCAATTTACTTTAAATGCTGCAAGGGGGGCTTTCACAGGCAGTAAATGAACAGCGAGTTGACAGAAAATGTGACGAGCTGTTAATGGGTTGGGGGAGAGGGAAGGGAGGTGGAAAGTCTAAGGTATCGTCTGAATGCAAAATCCTTATCAGGAGCATGAGATTATATTCGCAAGAATGGATTATTCATTTAGGCGAGGGAGCAACATCTGGAGCTTTTCTACTGGTGCTACTAGATGAGAACTTTGCTGTGTAAGAAATGTTAGCGATACCCTTCACACTAACGCAAAACGATCCTGCTGTCATTCTCAAAGGCACACTTCAAAAACTAGAATAGCTTACTGTTCCTGCAAAAGTGGTTCAGTGCCAACAACAACAGAAGTAAATTCCGTCCACTAGACGCTCAAAGCAACCCTGAGGTGTCTACCCATAACAATATTTCAGATATTATTAAGTGCTGTGAAACTATATATTAGAATCTGAGCTAGGTGTTAACATGTGGAACGCAGGGCCCAAAGACAAATCCCTTCCAAATGTTCCAGCCTGCTTTGTCCAATTCCGTATCCCAAGGATTAGACCACAAAGGAGATAAGGTTACGCTGTTTGAACGGAGGTCAGGGATTTTTAAAAAAATGTTTTCCATACCTGGAGGCTCCGGGGAACGGCACTCCCCGGTCATTGGGTCAAATTCCTGGATATCATCGGGACAGATGCAGAGAAACGATCCTTCCACATTCTCACAGAGAGCTTCACCACAAACTCCGCTGATCATCTCACATTCATTTACATCTGGAAATTATAACAGGGACAACATGATGTGTGTTAAAGGAGCAGCCCACACACAGTGCATTCTCAATACCTCCACTTAGACTGGTGTCTCTGCTATTGTGTAACGCAGAACCGGCATTCCACTGCAGCATCTCACCATCACACATGGCCTATCGTTATGGCTATTTCTGCTCTATAAAATCATTTTGAGAATATTGTAATTTTTCACGCTGCAGATCCAATCCAAAATAAAGAGTGGGGGGGGGGGGGGATTGGATGGGGCGTTTCCACAATAATCTTGTTCAACACCAAGGGCGGGATTCTCCCATCCAGCAGCAGTGTCCATGCCGTCGTAAACTCCATCACGTTTTACGGCGGCGTGAACGGGCAGCTCCCACGGCTAATTCTGGCCCCTAAAGCAGGCCAGCACGGAGCTGGAGCGGTTCACGCCGCTCCAGCTGCAGATCCCAGCGCGAACTGTGCGTCGCGGGATCCGCGCACACGCAGTTGCGCCGGCGCCAACGAGGACATGCGCAGTGGCACCGGCGCCAACGAGGACATGCGCAGTGGCCTCCTTCAACGTGCCGGCCCCGACGCAACATGGCACAGGGGCCGGCGCGTAGGAAAGGAGGCTCCCCAGCCACAGAGGCCGGCCCACTGATCGGGGAACCCCGATCACAGGCCAGGCCACATCGGAGGCCCCCCCCCCCCCCCCCGAGGTCAGACCCCCCCTTCCCCCCAAAGGCCGCCACCCGACCCTTACATGCTGAGGTCCCGCCGGCCCAGAGCAGGTTAGAACGGCACCGGCGGGACTCGGCTCTTTTCTTACGGCCGCTCGGCCCATCAACGCCGGAGAATCGGCGCGATTCGCGCGGCCCGCCGGCAATTCTTCGACCCGGCGTGGGGTCGGAGAGTCCCGCCCCATGTTCTTGGCTCTTTCTGTGAATGGATCATTCTCAGGATCGAGGGCTGAGCTTTCAGTGGGCGGCATGGTAGCACAGTGGTTAGCACTGTTGCTCCACAGCGCCAGGGTCCCAGGTTCGATTCCCGGCTTGGGTCACTGTCTGTGCGGGGTCTGCACGTTCTCCCACTGTATGTGTGGGTTTCCTCCGGGTGCTCCGGTTTCCTCACACAAGTCCCGAAAGACGTGCTGTTAGGTAATTTGGACATTCTGAATTCTCCCTCAGTGTACCCGAACAGGCACCGGAATGTGGTGACTAGGGGCTTTTTACAGTGACTTAATTGCAGTGTTAATGTAAGCCTGCTTTTGACAATAAAGATTATTATAAAAGATTCAAAGATCTGTCACAAAAGTTGGTTCCTGAATGGGCGCATCCTCCACTGGAATGTTGTCAGGGTCCTTGGACAAGCTTTCCTCTTCCCAGATCAGCTAGTCACCAGCCCACCATGTCTGTCTGGATTAAGCACATGCCAGCACCCCTTCCTGCACCAGGATTTGGAGCTAGTCTGTCCCCATCAGATGCCTTCCCCACCACCCACCGCCAACAAGGGCACAACTCAATAGATCAGCCGGACACTCGGATATAACTTCACCACTGAAATGCTCATCAGTGAATACATACCGTCAGCCTATTCTCCACGACATGGACCAAACACAAAACTGCATGGTGGGACAGGAATAAAAGTAAAGTCGCTCTGAGACCATAAGCGTCTTTCCCCTTTGAGGGGGAGAGCGGGCTGGTGGTGATTAAATCTGAGGATCATCACAAGATTGAGAAGGCAGGGTCTTCATGAATAATCTCAGCCGGTACGGGAATTGAACCCATGCTGTTGGCCTCGTCCTGGATCACGAACCAGCCGTCTAGCCAACTGAGCTGAACCGGCCCCCAAGACAGGAAACAAAAAATAGGTTTGATGTCATAATACTTGGGTTCTGCCAGCACATCAGAGACAGATGTAGAAATTGACGCAGGCCCCTTACATAATCACAGACCTAATTAACTGTTTAGATATAAACCCAACTGGAAGACTGTGGACCCACCATCCTCACCACAACTCCACTAACGATTAAGTGGAGTTTAGAGATGCTGGTGGGACGTCATCCTTCCATTCGGAAGTGACCATTTTCCATGGAATGAGCTTGAAACAGATCCAGATTCAAAGTGGTTTAAATGAACCCCAAAATGATCTATTTGTTTTTAATTGGATGAATATTTGGCCCAATTTACCCAGAATTCCCACTAAAGCACTGAAACTTTTAGCTTTCTGTGTCTTTGTCTAATGATCCCGTGCGTATTTCTGAATAGATCTCACTGAAAGTCGCCCGGAAATACCCGTGGTTCATTCAATCTGGGCTGAAATCTGTGGATCATTCCCCATGAAATAACCATTCAGGTTTGACCTTCAATGAAGAAAAGTCTTGGTCCGGCTTTTAGATCCAGAATTACGACTATCCAACTAACTTGGCCTTCTTTAAGAGCAACTTATTACTT